>NC_057753.1:8881391-8905727 GCF_004010195.1 Chiloscyllium plagiosum
TGTCCTCTACAGCCACAACATAACTTACTAACTCCAATAGTCAGTTAGATGATTGTGAAAGCTTACAAAACCCACAAAAATCAAGCAGGAAAGAATGGAGGGACAAACCGAAGTTTTGAGAGCCAGCTTGGAAGCATCACTGAGAAATCGGCGGACTGGGTTTATTAGGTACCCCTTCTCCTTAAATACACTATATACGTATTTCTCTTGTGCTCTTCGTAGTTTCTCTGTGCTGCAGTGTGTAGTGGCTCGTTGAAATAATATCCTGATGCAGCTTCGTTTGTGGGTGTTGGGATGATTGCTTCTGTGTTTAAGTATTTGGTTTGTGTGTGTTGTTTTCCGGTCGATGATCATTTGAAGTTCCCCATTGACTGTTCGCTCTACTGTGACATCTAAGAATGGCAGTTTATTGTTGTTCTCCTCCTTTTCAAACCAGGAGCCCCCCTCAGGCCCATAGTCTCACGACTTGCAACACCAATATACAGACTAGTCAAAAGCCCCTACTCTAGACTAAA
Organism: Chiloscyllium plagiosum; assembly: GCF_004010195.1. Taxonomy (NCBI): domain Eukaryota; kingdom Metazoa; phylum Chordata; class Chondrichthyes; order Orectolobiformes; family Hemiscylliidae; genus Chiloscyllium; species Chiloscyllium plagiosum. The sequence continues at coordinate 8,881,907 of NC_057753.1, forward strand.
ACACCAAGTCGAACATTCACTCCACTCCATTTACTCCATCCAAGAATTCCTGAACACCAAAGACACTAAGATAGAAGAGGATGGAATAATGATGTCCTTTGACACAACAGCCCTGTTCACTTTCATTAACATCAACGTGGCCAAAGAAAACTGAAGACACTACTCGAAGAACCAAAGTCACAAACACAGCACCAACTTCATCAGCAAAGATAACACTGTCAAGCTCGTGGAACTGTGCCTTACCACCCATTTCATATTCAGTAACAAGCCCTACAAACAAATCAACGAAATACCCATGAAACACTTCTGTCATCAAAAAATGAAACAAATTAGAAGAAACCTACAACACCATCAACAATATCCTTACTGGCATAAAATTCACAAAAGAGGAGAACAACACCAAAGTGCCATTTCTCGATGTCACAGCAGAGCGAACAGTCAAGGGTAAATTCAAAAGAGCCTCTCCAGGAAAAAAACCACACGCAAACCAAATACTTGGCTACAGAAGTAATCATCCCTACACATACAAACAAATCTGAATGAGGACACTATTTCAACTAGCACTGCAGCACTCAGTGACTCCGAATACCAATAAATAACGTACAGCGCATTTAAGGAGAATGGGTAGCCAAAATACGCACTGAAAATTATTTCCCTGACCGGGAATCGAACCCGGGCCGCAGGGGTGAAAGCACCGAATCCTAACCACTAGACCACCAGGGGCATATTGGTGCAGCTTGCCAGCTCTAATGAAAATTGCTTCCCTGCCCGGAAATCGAACCCAGGCCACGGTCGTTCGAAGGCTTCCACCAATGTCATTTCTTGTATCCATTTCTCCCGAAGGGGTATCCTCTACAATGGGGAGATTGGAGACTCCTCACAGAGTCAAGTCACAGCGCTTGAGCGAACATCTCCAGGACACCCGCAACAATCAACGCCATCGCCCTATGGCCCAACATTTCTACCCCCCCCCCCCCCACTCTGCCGGGGACATGCAGGTCCTGGGCCTCCTCCATCGCCGCTCCGTCCCCACCCGATGCCTGGAGGAAGAACACGCCAACTTCCGCCTCGGATACATTCAACCCCCAGGACATCAATGCGGACTTCTCAAGTGTCCACATTTCCCCTCCCTCCACCTTACCTCAGTTCCAACCTGAAAATGTGTTGCTGGAAAAGCGCAGCACGTCAGGCAGCATCCAAGGAACAGGAGAATCGACGTTTCGGGCATAAGCCCTTCTTCAGGAATCAATTCCAACCTTCCAGGTCCTCATGGCTTATCCTACCTGCCAATCTCCCTTCCCACCTATCCGCTCCACCCTCCTCTCTGACCTGTCACCTCCGTCCCCACCCCCATTCACCTATTGTACTCTTTGCATCCTTCCGCCCAGCAGCCCCCAATTTATCTCGCCACCCCTGGAAGCGTGCTGCCTCTATTCCTGATGAAGGGCTTTTGCCCGAAACGTCGATTTTCCTGCTCCTCGGAAGCTGTCTCACCTGCTGTGCTTTTCCAGCACCACTCTGATCTAAACTCTGGTTTCCAGCATCTGCTGTCCTCACTTTTGCCGATCCAATAAACCTAGTGTACCGATTTCACATCAACAAACTGATACAAGCAAACACAACGTCTGCAGAAACCCTAGCCACATTACTTTACATTAAAGACATCTGTGAAATGATGTCCAGACAACTCAACCCTCTCAGCATTAAACAGCGGCTAATGAATCTAAAATACCCTATACAAACAACCAGCAAACGAATGCTATTTATAAAATACCATACAAGGAAATATATACATGAACTCTGCCGCTCTGTTCTCTGTGGCAAGAAATGCTGGGATGAGATAAGGAAGATTTTTTCAGCCAAAACGAATCAGCACTGACGGGACAGCCATTTAAAATCAACGCTGTCAGGCCAGGATGGAAGACCCGAAGGGATGAACACTATTCTTATTTCCGGAAGATTTACAAAGCTGAGACTGGGTTTTGGTGTTTGTTCCCTTTCCACTCCCAGAAGCCGCAGTGGTTGGGGCGGTGAGTTGGGGAAAGTGAAATGTGCCCGCGAGACAGTGAAAAGAGTCTTGTTCCTGCAGATCAGGAATTCAAACCGTATGCCGGCTTCAGGACAATGAGAAAGATTAATTGGGGTGTGTGAAGAAGCTGTGAGCTGCATTTCAAACAGGTAGGTGGAGTCAGATGCGTCATCCATTGCGTGCCTGGCAATGTGCGCACCTGACGCCGCCATGATGCAGAGTTCTGACGTTAACACGGACATGCGCAGCAATAGGAACATTCACAAGAGGAACTGCCAAAGATAATCACCGTCACTGCTTCCCTTCCATAGTACCAACTTTGTGAAGCTGTATCTTTCACTGGCAAATAAAACACATTAATCCTCAGGTGCCTGCTTCATTTCGATCAGGACTTCACGCCCCTCACTGTTCTAGTCTCATTTCCAAACTCCTGGCTCACAGCCTCAAAAGCAGCTCTGTGGGTATCTGCTTGTTTCACACTGACAGGCAGTGGGTTGCAGATTCCCGACCAGTCCCAATGTGATTGAAATATTTCAACCCCTCCACTGATTTGTATCTTTAAAAAAACGGTGGAGCAATCTCCCTTTCCTTTTGACGACAGTTCTCAACTGTAGTCGGCAGGGTTCACACCTGCGTGGGGAAACCTCAATGGATTTCATGTCCATCGCTTTCACCACTCGGCCCACCAGAACCACACTGACAGCTTCATTTCCCAGGTCTCTCTGCCTGTGGAGCTGAGAAAGAGTGAATCATTGAAGAGTTTGTTTGAATCCAATCACTTCACAGGTTTCGAAAGGGTGAAATATCTGTGAATGGCGAGTCTGGGTGTTTCATCCCGAAATGGATGTTCAGTTAGAAACAAAAACAGAAATTGCAGGAGCACTCAGCAGGTCAGGCATCATCTGTGGAAAGAGAATCAGAGACAATATTTCAGAACTCTTTTTTTTTGCCTCATCCTGGTACAGCCAAACCTGCTGAGTTTCTTCAAAATTTTCTCTTTCTGTCTAGGACTCTCAGCATCCGCAGTCCGAAATTCAATCAATCCTGAAACTCCTTTGGGCTTCCTCAGAGGAGAAGACGTCCGTTTGGGAAACATTTTCCTGACACCATTAAAAACGCGCACCTTCGCAGCCAAGAAAGCGGGAGGAGAGAGAACAACAAACACCCAGTCTCTGGGTGGTCTCGAAGCACTAATGTCTCTGTTAACAGCCGAACGCGCTGACCAATTGCGCCACAGAGACTGGTCACGGCACTGTACGCACAGTCTCTTTGAAGAAGCTACTATTCAATTCATAATTCAACCTGCCCCGCCCAGAATTACCATGTCTTCTATCAGTTTTACTTTTCCATAATAAAGCCTTGGACATTCATTGTGGAGACATGGGGACAGTCTGATCCCACCATCTGTAGGCACATCCATGTCACGAGGAACTAGCTCTCCTACACCGGGGCCATCGCCCTCCGAGCCTTTCAGTGTTTTGCCTCTTACCAAAATTTCTCATTGGCCCCGATCCGAGAAGGGATTTGAATTCCTGATGTGCAGGAACGAGAAATTTTTCAATGTCTCAGTTCAGTTCATGTCCGGAGAATAACAGAGACAATCTCCCGGCCTCTTAAACAAGGGGACGGTGTCTGGACTGTCTCTGCTCAGTCGGACAGTTCATCCTTCATTCTCCTCTAATTCCATTTCCCAAAGAGTTTCTAAAGGTTCACAAAGCTGGAGACTGGGATTTCTGTTTTACTTCCTGAACATTTTTCCACCTGCTAACTGACAATATTTTGGCAAAACCTCTTCCCCATTGTAACACTTGCATCATTTCAAAGGATGAGGAATTTCCATTTTGTGGAGACATTCCCAAATTTGGGAATGTTCTCTTTGGAGCAAGAGGCTATCGGCAATGATGGGAGAAGACGTGGTGTGAAAGGGCAGGTTAATGATCAGAAGAGCCTCTTGCCACTGACTTGGGTCAGTTAACAGGGGACAAGGATTGAAGTTCGTTAATGGAAAGCAGCATTTGTGTAGAACAAACACAGCGAATACTGCAGAAAGCCAACGGGTCGAGTAGCATCTGTGGAAAGGTAAACAGGGCCGACGTTTTGAGTGTGCAACAGTTTTTGTTCAGAACTCAGTGTTTTGTCTCTTCCCGAAGTTGGTCCAGGTCTGTGTGTCAGTTGGCAAACACATGGCAAGTGCAGTGCCGCAATGTGAAGTTATAGCTTTTGCTGTTTAAAAAAAAGCAGTGCATTGTTTAAATGGTGATATATTGGAATGTGGAGGAAGTGAGGACTAGAGGTGAAAGTCGAAAAATGTGGCACTGGAAAAGCACAACAGGTCAGGCAGCATCTGAGGAGCAGGACAGTGAACGTTTCGGGCACAAGCCCTTCATCAGGAATGATGTATGGATGTACAAAGGGGTCTCAGAGTCCCTCCAGACCAGTCAATGCCAGTTGTCGGGCAGATGCAGCAGGCAATGAGCAAGGCAAGTGGTATATTACGAAGAAGAATTGAGTTCAGAAGTGGGGTCATTGAACATATTTAAGGCTAAGTTCATCCGAGTTTTGAACAACAAAGAAGTGGATGGTTATGGGGGGAGGTAAGAAAATGGTTTGAAGACCAGTACAGGTCTGTCACAGAGTCTTACAGCACTGAACAGACCCTTCATCCAACTAGTCCATGTAAACTCGTCCCACCTACCAGTGTTTGGACCATAACCCTTTGAAACTTTCGTATTCATGTACTTACTCAAATATCTTTTAAACGTTGTAACTGTACATGTATAAAGTAATGTGGGGCATGGATATGATAAATAGACAAAGTCTTTTCCCTGGGGTGGGTAGTCCAGAATGAGAGGGCATGGGTTTAGCGTTAGAGGGGAAAGATACAAAACAGATCTAAGGGGCAACCTTTTCACGCAGAGGATGGTGCGTTTATTGAATGAACTGCCAGAGGAAGTGGTGAAGTCTAGTACGATTACAACATTTAAAAGGCATTTGGTTAGGTATATGAATAGGAAGGGTTTGGAGGGATATGGGGCCGTGTGCTGTCAGGTGGGACTAGATTGGGTTGGGATAGTTGGTCGGCATGGACAAGTTGGACCAAACAGATTGTTTCTGTGCTGTACATCTCTATGACTCTATGACTTCCTCTGGACATTCATTCTGCACTCAGACCACTCTCTTAAAAAACAATCCTTGTTCTGTCTTTATAAAATATTTCTCTACTCCCCTCAAAATATTTGCTCCCTGATCCTGAAACCCCCAGCTGAGGGAAAGGACACCAGTTGTTCACCTCATCCGTATCCCTCATGATTTTATAATCCTCTATAAGGTCACCTCTCAATCTCCTATGTTCCAGTGAGAAACGTTCCAGCCTATCCACCCTAGATGTAGGTATATTCATATCCAGTTATTTAGTGTTCAATGCTGGTGCAGGCTGGAAAGATCAAGTGGTCTACTCCTGCTCCCAATTTATCCTGGCTGTTACGTTTCTCAGCCCTATTCTCCCATTTTCTCCCCGCAACTCTCAACCCTTAATACTCTATCTCAGTGTTAAGCATACTCAGTGACCTGGCCTCCACAGCTTTCTGTGACAATGAATTACATAGATTCACCACTCTCTGACTAAAGAAGTTTTTTCCTAATCTCCATTCTCCCTTTATGCTGAGGCCATGCCCATGGATATTAGTCTCTCCTCCCAATGAAAATATCTTTACACTGTCCGCTCTGTCCAGGCCGTTCAATATTATGTACGTTTCAGTTCGATCCCCCTTGCATGTGGGCCTGTTAATCAGCATGAACCAGACCCTTCAGGATGAGGACAGCCGGGATTCGGTTCAACAAAGTGAGAATGGAGGGAGAGTGTGTGGGATGGAGATTTTTCAGCTTTTAGGGAATAAGAGAGGAAAGAAAGTTTGATATAAATTATACTTGATCGGATGAGACGATGGGCCAAGAAGTGGCAGATGGAGTTTAATTTAGACAAATATGAGCTGTTGCATTTTGATGAGGCAATCAGGGCAGGACATATGTGGTTAATGGTAAATTCCTGGGGAATGTTGCTGAACAAAGAAACCTTGGGAAGCAGGTTCATAGTTCCTTGAAAGTGGAGTTGCAAAAAGATAGGATAGCAAAGAAGGCGTTTGGTACGCTTTCCTTTATTGGTCAGAACACTGACTCTAGGAGTTGGGAGGTAATGTTGTGGCTGCACAGGACATTGGAAAGGCCACTTTTGGAATACCGCACTCAGTTCTGGTTACCCTGCTGTCGGAAAGGTGTTGTGAAACTTGAAAGAGTTCGGAAAAGATTTAGGAGGTTGTTGCCAGAGTTAGAGGGTTTGAGCTACAGGGAGAGACTGAATAGACTGGGGCTGTATTTCCTGGAGCGTCTGTGACCATTCGAAGTTTATAAGGGGCATGTAAAGGTGAATAACGGAGATCCTTTCCTCAGGATATGGGAGTCCGAAAGTAGAGAGTATAAGTTTGTGGTGAGGGGGGAGGATTTAAAGGGACCTGAGGGGCAGCATTTTCATGCAGAGGGTGATGTGTGTATGGAACGAGCTGCCAGAGAAAATGGTGGAGGCTGGTACAATTACAATATTTAAAGGCATCTGGATGGGTATATGAATAGGAAGGGTTCAGAGGGTTATGGGCCAAATGCTGGCAAGTAGGACGAGACTAATTTTGGATATCTGGTTGGCACGGACGGGTTGGACGAAGGGTCTGTTTCCGTGCTGCATGACTCGAATGATCTTTGGTGAAAGCTGAAGTGTCGTTGTGAAGAGTGGACTTTCAGAAGCAGCTTTCAGAGATGTTTTGCCCTTGCGAGGACAAGAAATCTTCCATTTGTGAGATAGCAGCTGGGTGAGTGAGCACATCCAGGATTTTGTTAGAAAGTGGAAATTCATTGCACTGTGGGGATGAAGTGTTTTAAGTTTTACCAGTAAATACAGTATGCTGAGCGGGGAGCATAGGGAAGGGTTAGGTAGGTTTTTGTTTTAAACTGCACATTTCTGTCAGGCTCCAGCATTGTATTTCCTTTGCTGTCGATCAGAAGGTGCAGTAAATCAGTAACTGGTATCGTTAGAAGCCTTACGATTTTCAGGACTGCAAGTATTGCATTGTTTCACCAGCATTGTAAAGGTCACTGGCAGCAGCAGTAGGTGTGGGCTGTATTCACTAGAAATGATTAAGCATTTAGATAACACACAAAAAAGAGGGCTAGTTGGAACTTGTCTTTCGATTTGTGGAAGATGGGACATTCTGGGTGCTGCGATCGGGAGCAAACATAGCTGCAGTATATCATTGAATCCCTACAGTGTGGAAGCAGGCCATTCAGGCCATCAAGTCCACACTGAGCCCTCCAAAAACATACTACCCAGACACACCTCCCAACCACTCCACCATCACCACCCCATCAGGTCTTTTCTGCTGGTGGGTGAGAGTGGGCTGCAAGATTAGAGGGAAGTAGAATTCGGACAGAGATGAGGAGGAGTTGCTTTTCCCAGAGGGCGGTGCATCTATGGAATTCTGTGCTCAAGGAAGCAGTAGAGGCAGCTTCATTACGACACTGTTGGATGAGTTTTTGCGTGGTAGGGGAATTAAGTGTAGTTGGGATAATGCAATTAAGGGGAGCTGAGATGATTGATAGATCAGCCATGATTTTAATGAATGGTGGAGTAGGATCGATGGGCCAAATGGCCTACTCCTTCCATTACTTTGAAATTATAACCCTGCGTTTCCCATGGCTAACACTCCTAACCTGCACATCCCTGGACACTGGGCAATTTAGCATGGCCAATCCAAATCAAGGCCAGTGAGCAATGTAGTGATGTGGAAACCAAACACCAGCACACTGTACTTACTGGTAAAACTTAAAACACTTCATCTCCACAGTGCAATGAATTTCCACTTTCTAACAAAATCCTGGATGCACTCAATCACCCAGGTGCTATCTCACAAATGGAAGATTTCTGCTCCTCGTAAGGGCAAAACATCTTTGTAAGTTGCTTCTGAAAGTTCACTCTTCACAACGTTTTCACCAAAGATCATTCGAGTCATGCAGCACGGAAACAGACAAGGGACAAGGAGAACAAATGTACTAGCAATCAAAACTGGATTCTAACCATCACAAAAAAACTAAAAGCTCAGTATGTCAATGTGTGCTACATTGTAACAAAAGCGAATTAATTGACTGCACATGTTGAAGAGAATAATTATGATCTGAGACTCCTTACAGAGATATGGCTTCAGAATGTCAAGGATTGGATCCGGAACATCGAGGAGATACGTGGCATTCAAGTCGAGTGGAAAACTCAGTAAAGGTAGAGGGTTGGCACTGCTAATCAAAGCACTGATAACATGGTAGTCTGGTGTCAGCTCGGATTTCAGGTCCTGATTTCTCTGACCTCTGATCTCCCTGTTCCCACAGAGCTAGATGTTGTTTGTCCTCAGCTCTGCTTGATTTGTGCTGAAGCTTTGACCCCCTTTTACACCTTCTGGAGCAATAAAATATTCTGACCCTCCTGGAAATGACACCTTAGCTATACCCCTCCTGATTTTAAAAATCTCATAAAGTTATCTCTCAACTTGCTAGGCTCCGTTGGAAAAATGTCCCAGCTTCTTCTTAACTCAAACCCTCCATTCCAGCAACATGCTGGTAAAGTAGGGAATAGGAAATGTATTCTGGATCAGTGGTGCTGGAAGAGCACAGCAATTCAGGCAGCATCCGAGGACAGGCAAAATCGACATTTCGGGCAAAAGCCCTTCATCAGGAATAAAGGCAGAGAGCCTGAAGCGTGGAGAGATAAGCGACGTTTCGGGCAAAAGCCCTTCATCAGGAATAAAGGCAGAGAAATGTATCAAATCGCATAAATGTACTGTCTGAAACAATCTGGCTGTGTTCTTGCCTGAGATATTGAGAGTCCCTGGTGTAAGTAATTACGAATGCAATAATTTTGGTCACAGAATTGAACAATCATTTTGCAACAAAGCGATCTCCTCTAATAAGGAGGTAGTGGCCTTTCCTATGGTAAGTGTACAGTTTGTAGATCAGGGAGATGAAGTTCCCCACACTTGGGAAGGGCAAAAAATGACTGTGATAAATAAGACAAAGAACTGTGGATGCTGGAAATCTGGAACAAAAACTGAGAACACTGGAAAAAACTCAGCAGGACTGGAAGCATATGTGGAGAGAAAGCAGAGTTAAAGTTTCGAGTACAACAACTCCTCTTCAGGATTCTGAAATAATTTGTGACAACCCCTTAAGTCATCTGCCCAACTTTAAGACCATAATACACAGCAGCAGGATGAGGCCATTTGGCCCATCGAGTCTGCTCCACCAGTCGATCATGGCTGATATGTTTCTCCATCCCATTCTGCTGCCTTCTCCTCACAACCCTTGACCCCTTCCTAATCAAGAACCTATCTCTGTCTTAAATGCCCTCAATGACTTGGCATCCTCAACCCTTCTCCCTAGTGGAAACATCATCTCCACATCCACACTATCCGGTCATAGAGTAGCACAGCGCTGCCTGACCCACTGTGATCTTCAGCATTTGTTGTTTTCAGGAAGGATTCCAGAATCTACAACAATGCACTTCTAAATTTTGTACCCAGTTGGTTAGCTCTCCCTGGGTCCCGTGAGATTTAAACCTTACTCAACAATCCACTGTGTGGTACAATTAACAAAGTTCCCAGTCCCCACCTCTTTCTGCAGACGAATGTAGCACGATGATTCAGTGGTTTGCACTGCTGCCTTACCGCACCAAGGATCCGCGTTCGATCCCAGCCTTGGGGCGACTATCTGTGTGGAGTTTGCACATTCTCTCTGCCGTGTCTGCGTGGGTTTCCTCCGGGTGCTCTGGTTTCCTCCCAAAACCTAACGATGTGCAGTTTCATCTGAAGTGGCCATACTAGATGGGCCCACAGTGTGCAATAAATGTCGAGTTATGGGATAGGGGAATGTGTCTGCATGGTTCACACATTGGATGGTCAGTGTGGACTTGTTGGGCTGAATGGCGTGCTTCCACATTGTAGGAATTCTACGTGGCATTCCCCCAACTCCAGAGTCTCAGAACACTTGGCTTTTCCCATGGACAGTGTTGGGGAGGGAAACAATGTTTTACATGGGAGGAAGGTTCAGTGAGTGAGCTGTTTTCCCCGGTATACCAGAGGCTGAAGGGGTGACCTTACAGACTTTTATAGAGTCGTGAGAGACATGGATAGGGTAAATAGACAAGGTCATTTCCCTGGGATGGGAGAAGTCCAGAACAGGAGGGTAATATGTTTGGGGTGAGGGAGGCAAGTGGAAGGAATGATCTGCCGGAGGAAGTAGTGGATGTATGTCCAATTATAACATTTAAAAGGCATCTGGATGGGTGTATGAATAGGAAGAGTTCAGAGGGATATGTGTCAAGTGCTGGTAAATGAGACGAGATTAAGTTAAGCTATCTGGTCTGCACGGATGAGTTGGACAGAAGGATCTGTTTTTGTGCTGTGTATCTCTATGACTCTGGCTTGCCCGCAATGCTTGCCATGCCTGTATGTTCGATTTCTGTCTGGTGTCTGTGCCAATGCCTTGATATCTCATTTCCCCCATCTCCCCACTTCCACCTCCCCAGATGTTAACCATTCCGTGTCTGGTTTTTTTCTAAAGGAGCTGCATTGAAGGTTCATCCTGAATTGACACTTTTCTTTGCTTCCCAAAATCAGACTTACTCACTCCTAGATGTCGTGAAAGATACTAACTTTCAGGTGGAGGTATCCAAAATTCAGAGGTGTCTGTCTTGATGTTTTCACTTTTCGGTCTCTGTAAGATCCTGAATCAGTACCATCGGGAGAATTAGTTTGAGCGGAGTGAGAATAGAGGGGTGAGAGGGGGTGGGATGGTGCTTTCAATTTTGTGGGAAAAGAAAAGAATGTTCTGCGGAAAGTAAAATTGCTTGTTTGGAATTTCTAACCTCGACTGACAGTGATGATTTTTGTAATCTCTTTTTACAGATTATTTGAAGATCTGAAGATGGAAGTTTCAAAATCAATAGCTTTGCCTGAAACATTGACTTTGCTGCTCCTCAGATGCTGCCTGATCTGCTGTGATTTTCCAGCATTGCACTTTGACTCTGACTCTCCAGTATTTGCAGTCCTCAATTTCACGTCAATGTCTGACAGTCACTGAATCCATCGGGACTATAACAATTTTTGACTATGATTCTGTGAGAAGGAACCAAGCTTTTTGGTTCCTGTTTCAGTGCGTTTTCAGTATCAGTGAGACTGGAAGAGAGACACTACTGTAGCGAATCTAATCTCATCTAATCTAATCTACTGTTGCAGCACTCTGACTGTGGAGCCAGAAAATGTTATACAGACTAGGAAGAGCAATTCACGGCAGAGAGGTCCTGTACACGCGTTTGTGTGCAGGTGAAGCTTTGTTCATGGAGAAACTCAAGGAATCCCGTCCCGTGGAGAAACTATGGAAGTGTGGCGACTGTGGGAATAGCTTTCGTTTCCCATCTGACCTGGAGCCTCATTGGCGTAGTCACACCGGGGAGAGGCCATTCTCCTGCTCTGAGTGCGGAAAGGGCGTCAGCAATTCCTCCCGCATACTGAGGCACCAGGGGGTCTACACGGGGGAGAGGCCCTTCAGATGTCCCAACTGCGCGAAGGCCTTCAGCCGTTCCTACTTTCTGCAGAGGCACCAGCGGGTCACACAGGCTAGAGGCCATTCGCCTGCCCCGAATACAGGAATTCCTTCAGCTATTCCTCCGTCCTGCTGACCCACCGCCTGGTCCACATATTGGAGAAGCCCTTCAGCTGCTCCAAGTTCGGGAAGGCCTTCAACGATACCTCTGCCCTGCTGAGGCACCAGCGGGTCCACACCGGGGAGAGGCCGTTCTCCTGCCTCAAGTGCAGGAAAGGCTTTACCCAGGCATCCCACCTTCGGGTCCACTCGGGAGAGAGGCCCTTCCCCGCCCAGAGTGCAGGAAGGCCTTCAGCAATTTCTCCCACCTGATGAAGCAAAGGCGGGGCCATACCGGGGAGAGGCAGTTCACCTGCCCCGAGTGCAGGCGGATGTTCTCATCATTCTGCCCCTTGCAGAAGCACCAGCGGGCACACCAGTGCTCCCAACAATCTGATTCTGCTGGTGATACTGCTGTGGGTCACTGCCAGTATTGAACACCTGCCCATTCTGACAGTGCTTATAGTGGGAGAGTCGGTCGGATTTTTTTGCTTTATGCCGTCGTGTTCCCCACCCCCGCAACTTTGCTTCCAGTGGGCGCTCCTCCTCGTTGAGCCCAGGAGCTGTTCACTCTAGTTATTTTCTGTCCAGTTAAAGAATTATTGGCTTTCTCTGGGAACAAGTCCCAGTCTGAAAGAAATAGCTGAAAACTTCAGGGTGTCCATTCGCATTCAGCAGTGACTTTGAAATTAAATTTACGGTTATGTGCCTGTGAACAACTCATCATCGAAGGATTGCCCAACTGCTTGGCAATCCATTGTTGGAAACTGTTTGCTTGAATTGATAATTTTAAAACTTCTCTTCCTTAATTTACACCCTAAGTTTCTGTCAATAAGATTGTGGAGGAGTTGATCAAAAGGCATAAATCATTGCTATTAACTGGATTATCTTGTTTAACTTTGCCCTCGTAAATTTGCGGTATTCATAATTGTTTGTTTTTGTTTAAATTATAATTCTGGTGTGCAAGATCTGTTCATTAAGTGTGGTCCTCTTGATGAAACTGCTGTGGGTCACTCCCAGGACTGACCCCCTGTGCATTCTGACAGTGTGTGTGCAGTGGGAGAGCCAGTGGGCATTTTTGTTTTATGCCCTTGCCCCGCCCTGCCCCGACGCCAACTTTGCTTCCATTGGGCGTTGCTGCTTGTTGAGCCCAGGAGCTGTCCTCTCTAGATTCTACTGTACAGTTAAAGAATTGTTGGCTCTTTCTGGGAATGAGTCCCAATCTGTAAGAAATGGCTGAATACTTTGGGGTGTCTATTCACATTCAGCAGTGACTTTTAAATTAGATTTACAGTTACGTGTCTGCGAAAAACGCATAGTCCAAGAATTGCACAAAGGCTTGGCAATCCATTGTTGGAAACTGCTTGTTTGAATTGGCAAGTTTAAAAAAAATATTTCTTAATTTGCCACTTAAATTTCTGTCTCTGAGATGGTGGGGACTTGATTAAAGGGTTTAAATCATTGCTATAAATTAGATGATCTTGTTTAACTTTACCCCAGAAAAGTTGCCGTATTTATAATTTGTTGGTTTTTGTTTAAATTATAATGTTGATGTGCAAGATCTGTTCTTCATCAAGTCTGGTTAGGAACAGTTGAGAAATTGAGGGACATTGCATGTTTTAATTTCACTGTGTTGTGAATCTGATAGCAGTAACACTCATTTGTATTGGGTTGCTTACCCTTATTTGTAATGTCTTTCACCCCAACTATTCACTATGGTCGTGAGTTCCACAGTCGGGGAACTTGAGGATTGGTGTAGAACGTACTAAGTGTCAGTCATAATGGAAGAAGCTCGACTGTTTATTTAACCCTTTGCTGGCATTGTCCTTGGACTGTATGAATGGGGACGTGTAGAAGGAGTTTTACTCTGTATCTCACCACACTCTTAGAGTTTTCATGAAATCCTTAGTACACAATTGTAAGGGAAAATGTTGACGAGGGCAGAATATAGAGTCTTAAGTGCAAAAGCCAGGAAGACATTCGACAAAGTAAGACCATGACAATGTAGGGACAAATAAGGAACTTTGACAGCAATGAAGAGGTCACAGGTCAGAGTTCAAGATAATGGTCGTGACAAAAAGAAAAAGTGCTCTGCAGATATTGGATATTGTAATTAAGCAAGTTTCTAGATGCTGTAGTTGGTTGAATACGATAACGTAAGAGATGAAATAACCAAAACCACTCATGTAATTTGATGTCGGTAACCATAAAGCAAGTGTATGCTATTGACTAATATAGGTCAATAGCATGCAAGTAGGCCATTCAGGCCATCGAGTCAACATTGACTGACCGTCCCACCAAGACCCAGTTCGTTACCCTATCTCTGTAACCCTGCATCTCCCATGGTAAATCTACCCTCACCTGCACATCCTTTGGATTGTGGGAGGAGGCCAGAGCACCAGAGGAAACCCACACAGACACAAGGGGAGAATGTGCAAACTCCACACAGACAGTCGGCCCGAGGGTGGGATCAAACCCAGGTCACTGATGCCACCACCACATGCTGCTCTCTAAAGAAGTGAATTTCAAAGACTCGGGAACACTTGAGAGAAAAACAAAGCTCTCGTATCTTAAATGAGAGGCTAGTCTCTGGCTAGAAATGAATGGATATTACATTTACATTAAGTCCTCTCCAGATGTTATACAGCTTCATCAGATCATCTGTTTCTTCTAAACTCAAACTGATACAAGCCCAGCCTGACATCCCCTTGTCCCTGATTATAAGTTGAGTAAATCAGCGACCTCACTGGCATGACACAGGATGCCCTCAATCCAAGTTGACCTTAATTGTCTAACCTCTTGACCCCCACGCCACCATGTGGTCAGCCGCAACTCAGCCCTGAACGAGAGCAGAGGAACTGAATAGACAGCAGTGAGGTGGACATTGCATTCCCAGAGAATATCGTTCAAGTGAGAAAGTTGTTCAGCTCACATTCGGATCATTGCAGGGACAATGTCTCCTGTCATTTTAATATCTTAGATCCCAATAACAGTCTAGTTTTGTTGTACATTTTGCGTGTTTTACCTGATTTTCTGTTGCTGTCATTCCCATTAGGGTGTGTGAATTCAGTACCGGATAATAGTCTCAGTTCTGAATTATCCTTGAGGATTGGTGTAGAACGTACTAAGTGTCAGTCATAATGGAAGAAGCTCTACTGTTTATTTAACCCTTTGCTGGCATTGTCCTTGGACTGTATGAATGGGGAAGTGTAGAGTGAGTTTTACTCTGTATCGAACCCAATGCTCTCTCTGTCTTGTCAGTGTTTGTTGGGGACAGTGTTGAGGTAGCTTCATTTTCAATTTAAGAGTAGAGGAAGCTTTATTCTGATTGTAATCCCATGCTGTCCTTTTCCTGCGAGTGTGAGATGGCATCTGTAATTGAAGTGAATGCAGACTTGCTGTGGGAGTGGAGGGTACTTCTACCTGAGCACACCCATCTTTGAGATTGCTGTGCTAATCAAGACAATCTCAGACACCTTCATTCACTTTTCCAACCAACCACAGGGTGGTTCAGGCTGGATAAAAATGCTGGCATTGCCAGCGATGCCCACACCCCATGCATGAAAAAATACTTTTTGTTTAAAAGTTACATTCACGTTCCAAACCCTCTAATGTATGATTACTTACATGGAAAATTCCTGTGTGTTTGGAATATCATTTTAAAACAGACGAATGTGTCAACCATGTAGAAATATAACAAGAACAACAAATGGAGAAGTTAACAGGTAATGAGCAGGACCAGAATGCTGAGTCAGTCTGACCTCCGTGGCTGAGAGAGTTCTCCCAGATGTTGAAGTTACACTAATGCCTTTTACTCTTGCAGCTTCCCCAAAAGTTTGTCCCTGATGTAAGATCATTCAACGACCCGAAGAACTAACTATTTTTATCTCCATAGCTGCTGCCAGACTTGCTGAGTAATTCCATCCCTTCTGCTTTATTCTTTTATCGGATTTGAGCTTCCCTCAGTCAGTGTAATGAAGAACTGCAATGCTGGAGATCTGAAACACAAAAATGCACCAATTGCTGGAGAAACTCAACAGGACTGGAAACACAAGTGGAAAGAGAAGCAGAGTTAGCATCACAACTGTTCTGGACGCAGGCCAGGACATTGACTCCGTTTCTTTCTCTCTCTCTCTCTCTCTCCACCGGTGTTGCCAGACTGGCTGAGTTTCCCCAGCAATTTTTGTTCTGACACTTTCACAAGGTTGATGTTTGTTATCCATCCCTAAGTGCAAGGTGTCTTGCGTATGCCAATTCAGAGGGCAATTTAAGAGTCAACCACATTGCTGTGGGTCTGGAGTCACATGTAAGCCAGACCAGGTAAGGATGGCAGTTTCCCTCCTGAAAGGACATTGGTAAACATGGGTTTTTATGACAATTGACGTCAGTGCCATCGATACCATACTGAGACTAACTTTGTGTTCCCCATTTATGATTTGAATTATTCACATCTCACCTCTTGCTGTGGTGGGATTTGAACTCATGTTCCCTGGATTACTCATCCTGTGACATTACAACTGTTTACGTCTTTGTCCTCTGATGTTTGGGAAATTGAACCTGTTTGAAAGGCTGCCCTAAACCTGCCCTTTTGACCAAGGTTTTGGTCACCTGTAATAATCTGCGCTCTGCTCTTGTGATTTTTAAAGGAATTATCATTATGTTCACGTGAAGCACTCTGAGATAGTTTACTCTTCAGGTGTCATTTGAATGCAGCTTGTATCCCTATCTTAATCAGGAACTAGGAGAAGTCAGAAATGAGGATGATTTCTTTTCTCGCTGAGAGTTGTGTGTCTTCCTCAAAAGGCAGTGGATTCAGAATTTTTTAGGCAGAGGTAGATAGGTTCTTGATAACCAAATGGATGAAAGATTGTCTGGAATGTGCCTATTGGGAGCAGGCACATTGTATCAATTGCAGTATTTCTTGTGTTAATTTTGTTGCTTCTTACTCAGTGTTGCTGAGAATCTTCTAAATAAAAACCAAAACACTTCTATTATTATCGCACCAATGGAAGTGTTGGTTTGGATGTAACATTGTTGAATTAGCCATTCCCATCTTTTTCAGAATTCTGTGTTTAAAGGCCTAGAGTCAGGTTTCCGCCCCTGAAACAGTTCTTATCAAGATCATGTTTGACACCCTTTGTAACGGTGACAGGGATAAACATTCCCTCGTCGACCTGCGGACAGCCTTGATCAAAGTTAATGACAGTACTGACCCTCTCCAGCATCACTCTATCCTTGGGAGGGTCTGTTTTTAGCGTCGTCCGTTCTGATTTGTTTAACCGTAGCTGCTGGTGTTGGCATCTATACTGATATCCAACTGTGCCTGAACACCACTTCTCTCCCGACTCCTCTGTCATTCATAATTTACCAATAATTTCTTCTGAATGTCTGCCCGATTTCCAGCATTGGATAACCATAAACATTCCTTTTGTTAAATATTGTGAAGTGTGAAGCCATTGTTTTAGTCCCCAAGTTCGACCTGAGCATCCCCCTCCCCATCCCAGTAACTCTGTTGACAGCCTTCATGTCACATTAAAACTAGGATCTGTAGATCTGTGATCAGTCAGGGGATGAACAGTTACAGGAAAAGAGCAGGAAAGTGGATGTGGGGAATGTCAAATCAGCCACAATCCTACTGAATGGAGGAGCAAGCTCAAGGGGTTGAATGGCATTTTCCTGTTCCTATTTCTTATGGTTCCCGAGCCCTTACCTCTGATACAGGACACTGACTTCCGTATGTGCCATTACTGAGAGTGCTGATGTTCCCTTGTGTAATATCAACAACTGAGAGCTGCTGAAACCTCTTGGTCCTTTGTTACCTCTAAACATAATATGCCAATGTGTTCTGTGGAGGCGATGGCCGACTTTATAGTCACCAGACTATTCACCCAGGTAATGTTCTGGGGACTTTGGTTCAAAACCTGCCACGGCAGATGGTGGCATCTGAATTCAATATAAATCTGGAATTAAGAGTCTAATGATGAAACCGTTGTGGTTTGTTGTAAAACCGTATCTGGTTTCCTGCTGTCCGAACCTGATTTGATCTACATGTGATTTCAGATCCACTGTCAGCTGGTTGAATCTTCACTGCCCTTTCAGGCAATTCTTAAAGCTCACCTTTTTTTAACTATGATGTTGCCAGAATGATTTATAGACGGCATAGGCTGGGACTTTTTTTCACTGGAGTGTAGAAGGTTGAGGGTGGAGGTTATGGAGGTTTATGAAGTAATGAGGGACAAAGATAAGTTGAATAACCTTTGTCTTTTCCCGAAGGGTAGAGCAGTTCAAAATTTGGGAGTATATTTTTTAAGATGAGAGGGTGAAGATTTAAAAAGGACGGGGCGGGGGGGGGCAACATTTTTTACATTGAAGGTGGTTCGTCTGTGGAATGAACTGTCAGAGGAAGTGGTGGATGCAGATAATGTTACAATGTTTAAAATTGTTTGGATAAGTACATATGAGCCAAACACAGGCAGGTGGGTCTAATCTTCCCCCAGATAGTCAAAGGGACAGCCCGTCAGAGGGGGGCAGCGTCACGCCAATCGTTGTTGTGTGGCATGTGTGACAGCTGCAACAAGACGTCCCAACTCCTGTGCTCAATGCTCTGACCAATGAAAGTAAGCATGCCAAAAGCCTTCTTCACCACCCTGCCGACCCACGATTCCATTTTCGGGGAGCTAATAACCCGCAACCCAAGATCTCTTGGTTCAAAATACTGCATATGAAACAGATTTGTTGCTTGTCGGTAGACGTTAATATTTGGTGCATATCTCTCCTCTAATTTGGTATCTTATACTGAATGCCATCACTGATGAAGTCCAGTGTGCCAAAACCTGAACTTCAAAATCCCTCTGTTCAACTACACTCAAGATCCTACCATTCACAATGTAAATCCTACCTTGGTTTGACTATACAAAATGTAAGACCTCATAATTAGCTATTTTCAACTCCATTTGCCAATAATTTTAAACTTATGCAAGCTAGTTCAGGACTCTCCCACCCCAGGTAAAAGACCTTTCCTATTTTCCCTATCCAGGCCCTCATGATTTTATAAACATCTATAAAGTCACCCCTCACCCTTCAAAACTAGCTCAAACTCTCCAACCCTGGCAGCATCCTTATAAATGTTTTCTGAACCCTTTCAAGTTTCACAACCTCCTTCCTGTAGCAGAGCCCAGAATTGCATGCAGTATTCCAATAGTGGTGTAATCAATGTCCTCTCTGAAGAGGATTTTAAAAAATATAACTGCAAGCAAATCAGGTTAGTTGGGCATGACTTTCCCATAGCAGTTTGTTTTGGCTGTCCCTCATTAATCTATGGGTTTTTTTTCAGTTATAAGAAAATATTTTGTTGGATGTGATGATTGCGAGCACATCCAACATTTGCTCATTGTACCTCATGGCCCTTGGACACAGTAATTGTGACTACACGCTAGAAGGCAGTTCAGAGTCAACCACATGATAGTAGGTCTGAAGTCACAAAGTGAGTATGTGTGTGTGTGTGTGTGTGTGCACGCGCGTGCGCACGTGCATACATGCATGCAGGGTTCATGCATGGTAGATTTTCTGCCTTAAAAACGGCAGTTTCTGGAGAAACACAACAGTTCTGCTAGCAGCTATGAAGAGACAACAGTGTTACTGCTTTGAGTCCAGTGGTCCTTCAAAACCTGGTTGGATCCAAAACATTAACTGGTTTCTCTCCACAGATGCTGCCAGACATGCTGCGTTTCCCCAGCAATTTTGCCTTTTGTTGCTGATCTCCAACATCTGCAATTCATTATTTTAGTGAATAACTGTTTCATGGTTGCCAGGACCGAGAGAAACTTTCACTTCCAGATCTTTTTATTAGTTGAACATAAATTCCACCAGCAGCCATGATGGGATTTGAAATTGTGTTCTCAGAAAACCTAGATCTCGAGGTTGCTCAACCATCATCGCTGGATCCCAATCTTCCCGTCAAAGGTAATTTTCTCCTGACTATTGTCCTTTATTCATTCATGGGATGTCGCACTTTGTCTCCCACTATTGTTCTGGTTAAAATCAACTTCACTTTCCCGCTGTTTCCCCATAATCCTCAATTCCCTTTCTGATTTCAAAACAAATCTTAGTTTTGAATGCACTTAAAAATTCAGTCTCAACAGCTGTCCTAAACATGCAATTCCTTATTTGTAGGTTATTCCCTTTAGTTCTAAACTCACCCACAAGGGTAAACTTTCCCACATCTCGCCTGTCACGTCTCCTCAGAATCTTGTTTGTGACAATAAGGTTACCTCGAAATCTTCTAACTTCTATTAACCACAGGCACAATCTATTCATTTCTCCTCATAAGACATTATTTCCATCCCTGACATCATCCTGGTCAACCTTCTCTGGACTGCCTCCAATGCCAGTATATCTTTCCTGAGCTAAAAGGCCCACAACTGTTCCCAGTGTTCAGTTATGGCCTAATTGGTGTCTTAATTACCTATTACTCACTGAACTTGGATGAAGTGTTCATGGATGCGAGCTTGCAAAGCATCCTAATCAGCAGCTTTCTCCATTTAACATTCAGCAATCCTAATCAGCAGCTTTCTCCATTTAACATTCAGCACATTTCCTGCTGGCAAAGTGCACAACCCCATTTTCCCACATTCAATTCCATCGGCCAAGGTTTTGCTCATTTGCTTAACCTGTCGATATCCCTCTCCATGTCATCCTCACCACCTGCATTCCAATCAACTGTCTCGACTGCAGTCTTGGCAATAGTACATTCACTTCATGTTTCCAAGTAATTCATATCCATATTGTAAATAATTTTGGCCCCAGCACTGATCCCTGTGGCACATTGCTAGTTACAAGTTGCGATCCTGAACATGCCCCTTACCCCTACTGCATCATTGGTTAGCCAATCATCCATCCATACGATTAGAGTGTCTCCAATATCATGTGAATATCATTGGCTCTGCCAGCAAGTCTTCCCAAACCGTCCTTGAAAAGGTGAGGGTGAGCTGCCTCATGAATTGATTCACAAATATGATGTGGTCTATAATAAAGGTTCAGGAGCGAGTTCCAGGATTTTGATCAATAACATTGAAGCAATGCGGATATGTCACAGTTGGAATGTTGTGTTCACACTTATCTCCTCTTGCTGGTTGAAGTGATGGAGTGGAAGTTGCTCTTGAAGAGCCGCCATTCATATACTCAAGCCAGACAGATCGATTGTGGCCAGAGATTCTGCCATTTTGACTTCTCATCAATCTACATTCTTTCCATCTAAGTTTTAGTCACATCAAAGTGCCACGCAATGCTGTTATGGCCTCAGTAAACTATAATAACGTGAAGATCGCTGTGATGATTTTCTACATCCGACTGCAATATAAACACAGATCATTGTTTCCAGTTTTTGTGGAACAAAAGACATCGTATTGGTTGATAATTACAGTTAGTGCAAACACAGCTAGCCATCTAGAAATATTAATCCTGTTCACTTCAATGGCCAAATTTCAATTCAGAAACCAAGTGCTGCTTGTAACATAGACAACATGACAAAATGGCTCATAGGAGGCGAAATGGGGCATTGAAGAGGAGTGAAATGTTTGCTTTTGCTCACCTCCACAATTGTTAGAAAAACAGGTTGTAAGGATTCTTAAAAGGTGGCTGAAGTAATGGTGTGGCATAACACTTCAGACAGCGGAAAGTGGAAGACCACTTTCTAGTGGAAGAAAAAGACATATCTTATTTCTGAAAGAACTGGGAAACAGACGAGGGGATGAAATCTGACTTGGGAGCTATTTTCTATTTGTTGAGGAAGTTGCTTTATCACAGTCTAGGTTTCGAGCATAAGCTCTTCATCAGGATTAAAGGGTTGCCCAAGGGGGCTGAGAGATAAATGGGAAGGAAGTGGGGCTGGAGGGAAGGCAGCTGGGAATGCAAGAGATAAATGGAGGTAGGGATTGATGGTGATAGATAAGAGATGAGGTTGGAGCAAATAGGTGAGAAGCAAGGTGGACAGGTATGACAGGTCAAGAGGTTGGTGTCGAATTGGTAGGTTGGATTTGGGACAAGGTGGGGGAGAGGAAATGAGGAAACTGATGAAATCTACATTGATCCGTTGTAGTTGGAGAGTCCCAAGGCAGAAGATGATGTGTTTTTCCTGCAAGCGTCGGGTTGCAAGAGGTTGGCAGTGGAGGAGGCCCTGGACTTGCATGTCCTTGGTGGAATGGGAGGGGGAGATAAAGTGTTCAGCACAGGCGGTCGGTCGCTTAGTTTCAGTGACCCAGAGCTGTTCGGTGAAACGTTCTGCTAGTTGGCGTCCAGTTTCCCGAATGTGGTTGAGACCATATTGCGAGAAATGGACATAATCTTATAAATAGATTGCATAAATCTTAGCCTGCTGGAGTTATTTCCTTTAACTAAATTAAAGAAAACTTTAATTAAATTGGGTGACTGCATAAAACGGTTTGATGGTCAGATTTGAAGCATCACTCCCAAATGAGACAATGCCATGAATATCAGTGAACTCTTTTTGTTAAAAACCACAAGTTCTTGATTTATTTTCACAACTTACTGGTATTTACACCTGCACAAACTCTGACATCAGAAATGAAATTACAGCTTTAATTTTGACTTACAATATTCGAACAAACAAATTAATAGCACACAGTGAATACCAAAATTGATGAGTATGAAATTAAATTTGACCACAAAAAATTTTAAAATCAAGATGGGAGATAAGAAATGGGGGATGGGCATAAGGCAAGAAATGCAGCATCATAGAAGGTGCTCCTCCAGGGAGCGTATTTTACCAACTACCGCTGCTAAATATAAACACTCTGAGATGATCTTCCGGTTTTGATGTAAACCATAGCCCTATACAGTAGGTACCATTTAAATGAATTAATAGATGCAAGTCTTGAGCAAATCCAGCCTCCAGCCGGACCCCCCGCCGCTTCTTGGAGCTCGGACCTTCCTCCAACTCCGGGAAATTGCTGCTACTGCCACTCCTCCACTGAAGAAGCTTTGGGAAGCAGATGTAAAGGCAAGATACAGAACAGAGCACCTTTGCAAATGAAAGCACTTTACAGAGACATTGAGCAATAGCATCACCTGGTTTTGACCCATCGGCCTCTGGGTTATGTGACCAGCACATTCACGCAGCACTACTCTGCTTCTGGCCACCCAGCAGCTGGATTGTGCATCAGTTTAAAGTAGGTCCTATATCTCTGATTACATCGGTACACAAGGCAGTGAAGAAAGGTTTCAGCACACTGGCCTTCATCAATTAGAGAATTGAGTATAGATGTTGGCAAGTTATGTTGTAGTTATACAGGACGTTGATGAGGCTGCACTTGGAATATTGTGATCAGTTTTGGTCCCCTTGGTGTTCTGACTTCTGACTTCTTCGAACCCTGGGTTTGTGTTGAACTTGATGGGATACTTTGTACAACTCAGCATGTTTAAACAGTATCTTTCAGAGGGATTCATTTGAAACTTTTGAGGAGGTGTGCTCAACAAGATTGAACTATTCAAAGTTACTTGGACTCTATTTTAAAATTACACCAGTACCAGTAGTCAGAGACACGTACAGCATGGAAACAAACCCTTCGGTCCAACTTTTCCATGCTGACTTGATATCCTAAATTAATCTAGTCCCATTTGATAGCACCCGACCCATATTTTCTGGCAGCTCATTTCATATATGTACCATCCTCTGCATGAAGAAGTTGTCCCTTTAAAATATTTCGCCTCTAACTATACACCTATGCCCTCTAGTTCTGGACTCCCACACCCCAAGGAAAGGACCTTGTCTATTACCCTGTCCATGCCCCTCATGATTTTGTAACGTCTATTAGATCACTCCTCTGCCTCCGATGCTCCAGTGAAAACAGCTCCATCCTATTGAGCCTCTCCCTGTAGCTCAAACCCTCCAATCCTCAGCAACATTCCCGTAAATCGTTTCTCATGGACAAGTCAACGTTTCAGTTCTGAAGAAGGGTTAATACCCAAAATGCTGACTACTCCACATCCTGGTGCTGCCTGGCTTGCTGTATTCTCCCAACCTCCTGCTTGCCTACTTCGGGT
>NC_057753.1:8906227-8909185 GCF_004010195.1 Chiloscyllium plagiosum
TCACGGTCAATGAATGGTCATAGTATCATAGCTACACCAATAATAACCCTTGCTCTGCCTAGATTCATTTGTCACAGTTCACAATATCAGAAAGAGAACAGGTCGTCAACAATGTGAGCAGTCAGCATTTGCAGCTCTCACAAACAGACAGTTTATCTTCCGATACAATGGGCCATGAGGAATCAGAGAGGCTGGTAAGTGTCTGATACTAACCTCATTGGTGGAAGTGTACAGGTAGCCACAGCCCACAGAGCATGCCCTGTGTCAGATGGAAGCACAGGCAACAAGCTGTTGTGACTAGGTACCCACTCTGACTTGCGTGCTGGGAATTGTTTCCATCTAGTTTCTATCTGGCGAATGGGAGAATAGGAGCCTAAGTATCAATGAGATGAGATTAGGCACTAATGGCATGAAAATAGACTTCCCATTATTCAGTCATGAGATTATCATTTAAAATTTTGTTACAGATTACTTTTCAAAGTAGAGAATTACATTTTTCTGATCTTGCTGCATTTTCCGAATTAACTCACCAATATCTATATTGTTCAGGAACTGGAAAACTCTGCCCTGTAAAACTCTATCTCACAAAGAGAGGAAAGGAATATTAACAGTCCAACTTGCATTCTCTCTTTGATTATTGTTAATATACTGTCCTTTGCAGATGGTTTCAACCCAAGGTAGTAATAGGCAATCTTTCATTCCTCAATATGCATGGTCAGCAGGCAAATGTGAGCACAGCAAGAACTTCAAATTTCTTGATACCTTAGTGAGTTGTTTTTTTTAAAACAGTAATTGCAAGGCAGCCAGCTTTTTAAGCTCTGTGTGAGTTGCTTGGACTTGTTACACAATCATTACAGCCAATTTACGACAATGGTATGCTTTCTAAAGCCATTGTTGGTATTTGAAATTCTCCGGCATTAAAGGCAATTGATGGAAGTTATCAATAGCTGAAGGGCTTTGCCTGAAACATTGACTCGACTGCTCCTCAGATGCTGCCTGATCTGCTGTGATTTTCCAGCATTGCACTCTGACCTTTCAGCATTTGCAGTCCTCAATTTCACGTCAATGTCTGACAGTCACTGAATCCATCGGGACTGTAACAATTTTCGACCATGATTCTGTGAGAAGGAACTAAGCTTTTTGGTTCCTGTTTCAGTACGTTTTCAGCATCAGTGAGACTGGAAGAGAGACACTACTGTTGCAGCACTCTGATTGTGGAGCCAGAAAATGTTATACTGACTGGGAGGTGTAATTCACGGCAGAGAAGTGCTGTACACATGTTTGTGTGCAGGTGAAGCTTCGGTCATGGAGAAACCTAAGGAATCCCGTCCCGTGGAGAAACCGTGGAAGTGTGGCGACTGTGGGAAAAGCTTCCGTTTCCCATCTGACCTGGAGACTCATGGGCGCAGTCACACCGGGGAGAGACTGTTCTCCTGCTCTAAGTGCGGAAAGGGCTTCAGCAATTCCACCCGCCTGATGAGCC
Organism: Chiloscyllium plagiosum; assembly: GCF_004010195.1. Lineage (NCBI taxonomy): Eukaryota > Metazoa > Chordata > Chondrichthyes > Orectolobiformes > Hemiscylliidae > Chiloscyllium > Chiloscyllium plagiosum. The sequence goes on from NC_057753.1 coordinate 8,907,711, forward strand.
ATCAGCGGGTCCACATTAGAGAGAGGTCCTTCAGCTGCCCAGAGTGCGGGAAGACCTTCAGCAATTCCTCTGTCCTGCAGAGGTACCAGCGGGTCCACACGGGCGATAGGCCTTTCCCCTGCCCCGAGTGCGGAAACGGCTCAGCAATTCCTCCCGCCTGCTGAGGCACCCGGGGGTCCACACGGGGGAGAGGCCCTTCAGATGTCCCAAGTGCGGGATGACCTTTAGCAGTTGCTACTTTCTGCAGAGGCACCAGCGGGTCCACACAGGCGAGAGGCCATTCTCCTGCCCCGAATGCAGGAAGGCCTTCAGCTATTCCTCCGTCCTGTTGACCCACCGCCGGGTCCACATAATGGAAAAACCCTTCAGCTGCTCCAATTGCGGGAAGGCCTTCAACGATACCTCTGTCCTGCTGATGCACCAGCGGGTCCACACCGGGAAGAGCCCGTTCTCCTGCCTCAAGTGCGAGAAGGGCTTTACCCAGGCATCCCACCTTCGGTCCATACGGGGGAGAGGCCCTTCCCCTGCCCAGAGTGCGGGAAGGCCTTCAGCAATTTCTCCCACCTGCTGAGGCACAGCCGGAGGCCATACCGGGGAGAGACCGTTCACCTGCTCCGAGTGCAGGCGGAGGTTCTCGTCATTCTGCACCTTGCAGAAGCACCAGCAGGCACACCAGTTCTCCCAACAATCTGATTCTGCTGGTGAAACTGCTGTGGGTCACTGCCAGGACTGAACCCCTGCCCAGTGCTTATCGTGGGAGAGTCGGTCGGATTTTTTTGTTTTATGCCGTCGTGCTCCCCCACCCCCGTAACTTTGCTTCCAGTGGGCACTGCTGCTCGTTGAGACCAGGAGCGGTTTTCTCTAGTGTCTTCTGTCCAGTTAAAGAATTATTGGCTCTGTCTGGGAACGAGCTCCAGTCTGTAAGAAATAGCTGAATACTTCAGTGTGTTCATTCACATTCAGCAGTGACTTTGAAATTAAATTTACGGTTATGTGCCTGTGAACAACTCATATTCGAAGGATTGCCCAACGGCTTGGCAATCCATTGTTGGAAACTGATTGGTGAATTGATAATTTTTAAACTTCTCTTCCTTAATTTACCCCTTAAGTTTGTGTCTATGGGATGGTGGAGGACTTGATCATAAGGCTTAAATCATTGCTATTAACTGGATTATCTTGTTTAACTTTGCCCTCGTAAATTTGCGGTATTCATAATTATTTGTTCTTGTTTAAATTATAATTCTGGTGATCAAGATCTGTTCATTAAGTGTGGTTCTCTTGATGAAACTGCTGTGGGTCACTCCCAGGACTGAGCCCCTGTGCATTCTGACAGATGTGTGTGCAGTGGGAGAGTCAGTGGGCTTTTTTGTTTTATGCCCTTGCCCCACCCTGCCCGCCGCCAACTTTGCCTCCATTGGGCGTTGCTGCTTGTTGAGCCCAGGAGCTGTTCTCTCTAGATTCTATTGTCCAGTTAA
>NC_057753.1:8910805-8935600 GCF_004010195.1 Chiloscyllium plagiosum
TTTTGTTGTACATTGTGTGTGTTTTACCTGATTTTCTGTTGCTGTCATTTCCATTAGGGTGTGTGAATTCAGTACCAGATAATAGTCTCAGTTCTGAATTATCCTTGAGGATTGGTGTAGAACGTAGAAAGTGTCAGTCATAATGGAAGAAGCTCTACTGTTTATTTAACCCTTTGCTGTCATTGTCCTGGGACTGAATGAATGGGGAAGTGTAGAGGCAGTTTTGCTCTGTATCTCACCCAATGCTGTCTTTGTCTTTGCAGTGTTTGTTGGGGACAGTGTTGAGGTAGCTTCACTTTCAATTTAAGTGTAGCGGAAGCTTTATTCTGATTGTAATCCCATGCTGTCCTTGTCCTGAGAGTGTGAGATGGCATCTGTAATTGAAGTGAATGCAGACTTGCTGTGGGAGTGGAGGGGACTTCTACCTGAGCACACCCATCTTTGAGATTGCTGTGCTGATCAAGGCACTCTCAGACACCTTCATTCACTTTTCCAACCAACCACAGGGTGGTTAAAGATGGTATAAATGCAAGCATTGCCAGCGATGCCCACACCCCATGCATGAATAAATAATTTTTGTTTAAAAGTTACATTCACGTTCCAAACTCTCTAATGTATGATTACTTCCATGGAAAATTCCTGTCTGTTTGGAATATCATTTTAAAACATAGGAATGTATCAACCATGTAGAAATATAACAAGAACAACAAATGGAGAAGTTAACAGGTAATGAGCAGGACCAGAATGCTGAGTCAGTCTGACCTCCATGGCTGAGAGAGTTCTCCCAGATGTTGAAGTTACACCAGTGCCTTTTACTCTTGTAGCTTCCCCAAAAGTTTGTCCCCGATGTAAGATCATTCAATGACCCGAAGAACTAACTGTTTTTATCTCCATAGCTGCTGCCAGACTTGCTGAGTAATTCCATCCCTTCTGCTTTGTTCTTTTATCGGATTTGAGCTTCCCTAAGTCAGTGTAATAAAGAACTGCAATGCTGGAGATCTGAAACACAAAAATGCACCAATTGCTGGAGAAACTCAACAGGACTGGATGCACAAGTGGAGAGAGAAGCAGAGTTAGCATTTCCAGTGCTGTGACCCTTCTTCACAACTGTTCTGGACGCAGGCCAGGATATTGACTCTGTTTCTTTCTCTCTGTCTCCACCGGTGTTGCCAGACCGGCTGAGATTCTCCAGCAGTTTCTGTTCTGACACTTTCACAAGGTTATCCATCCCTAAGTGCAAGGTGTTTTGCTTATGCCAATTCAGAGGGCAATTTAAGAGTCAACCACATTGCTGTGGGTCTGGAGTCACATGTAAACCAGACCAGGTAAGCATGGCAGTTTCCCTCCTGAAAGGACAATGGTGAACTTGGGCTTTTATGACAATTGGCGTCAGTGCCATCGATACCATACTGAGACTAACTTTGTGTTCTGCATTTATGATTTGAATTATTCACATCTCACCTCTTGCTGTGTTGGGATTTGAACTCATGTTCCCTGGATTACTCATCCTGTGACATTACGACTACACTGTTGTTTCCCATTCTTTGTTATTTTGTGTTTTGCTGTTTACGTCTTTGTCCTCTGATGTTTGGGAAATTGAACCTGTTTGAAAGATTGCCCTAAACCTGCCCCTTTGACCAAGTGTTTGGTCACCTGTCCTAATCTGTGCTCCGCTCTTGTGATTTTTAAAGGAATTATCATTATGTTCACGTGAAGTACTCTGAGATAGTTTACTATACAGGTGTCATTTGAATGCAGCTTGTATCCCTATCTTAATCAGGAACTAGGAGAAGACAGAAATGAGGATGATTCCTTTTCTCGCTGAGGGTTGTGTGTCTTCCTCAAAAGGCAGTGGATTCAGAAATTTTTAGGCAGAGGTAGATAGGTTCTTGATAACCAAATGGATGAAAGATTGTCGGGAATGTGCCTATTGGGAGCAGGCACATTGTAGCAATTGCAGTATTTTTTGTGTAAATTTTGTTGCTTCTTACTCAGTGTTGCTGAGAATCTTCTAAATAAAAACCAAAACACTTCTATTATTATCGCACCAATGGAAGTGTTGGTTTGGATGTAACATTGTTGAATTAGCCATTCCCATCTTTTCCAGAATTCTGTGTTTAAAGGCCTCGAGTCAGGTTTCCATCCCTGAAACAGTTCTTATCAAGGACACTGTTGTTTCCCATTCTTTGTTATTTTGTGTTTTGCTGTTTACGTCTTTGTCCTCTCATGTTTGGGAAATTGAACCTGTTTGAAAGGTTGCCCTAAACCTGCCCCTTTGACCACGTTTTTGGTCACCTGTCCTAATCTGTGCTCCGCTCTTGTGATTTTTAAAGGAATTACCATGATGTTCACGTGAAGCACTCTGAGATAGTTTACCATACAGGTGTCATTTGAATGCAGCTTGTATCCCTATCTTAATCAGGAACTAGGAGAAGACAGAAATGAGGATGATTTCTTTTCTCGCTGAGGGTTGTGGTTCTTCCTCAAAAGGCAGTGGATTCAGAATTTTGTAGGCAGAGGTAGATAGGTTCTTGCTAACCAAATGGATGAAACATTGTCGGGAATGTGCCTATTGGGAGCAGGCACATTGTAGCAATTTCTTGTGTTAATTTTGTTGCTTCTTACTCAGTGTTGCTGAGAATCTTCTAAATAAAAACCAAAACACTTCTATTATTATCGCACCAATGGAAGTGTTGGTTTGGATGTAACATTGTTGAATTAGCCATTCCCATCTTTTCCAGAATTCTGTGTTTAAAGGCCTCGAGTCAGGTTTCCGCCCCTGAAACAGTTCTTATCAAGGTCATGTTTGACATCCTTTCTAATGGTGACAGGGATAAACATTCCCTCGTCGACCTGCGGACAGCCTTGATCAGGGTTAATGACAGTACTGACCCTCTCCTGCATCACTCTATCCTCTGGGAGGGTCTGCTTTTGGCGTCTTCCGTTCTGAGTTGTTTAACCGTAGCTGCTGGTGTTGGCATCTATACTGATGATATCCAACTGTGCCTGAACACCACTTCTCTCCCGACTCCTCTGTCATTCATAATTTACCAATAATTTCTTCTGAATGTCTGCCCGATTTCCAGCATTGGATAACCATAAACATTCCCTTTGTTAAATATTGTGAAGGGTGAAGCCATTGTTTTAGTCCCCAAGTTCGACCTGAGCACCCACCCTCCCCCATCCCAGTAACTCTTCATGTCACATTAAAACTAGGATCGATAGATCTGTGATCAGTCAGGGGATGAGCAGTTACAGGAAAAGGGCAGGAAAGTGGACATGGGGAATCTAAGGTCAGCCTCAATCCTACTGAATGGAGGAGCAGGCTCAAAGGGTTGAATGGCATTTTCCTATTCCTATTTCTTATGGTTCCCGAGCCCTTACCTCTGATACAGGGCCCTCGCTTCAGCATGTGCCATTACTGAGAGTGCTGATGTTCCCTTGTGTCATATCAACAACTTAGAGCTGCTAAAACCTTTTGGTCCTTTGTTACCTCTAAACATAATATGCCAATGTGTTCTGTGGAGGCGATGGCCGACTTTATAGTCACCAGACTATTCACCCAAGTAATGTTCTGGGGACTTGGGTTCAAAACCTGCCACGGCAGATGGTGGAATCTGAATTCAATATAAATCTGGAATTAAGAGTCTAATGATGAAACCGTTGTGATTTGTTGTAAAAACATATCTGGTTTCCTGCTGTCCGAACCTGATCTGATCTACATGTGATTTCAGATCCACTGTCAGCTGGTTGAATCTTCACTGCCCTTTCAGCCAATTCTTAAAGCTCACCTTTTTTAACTATGATGTTGCCAGAATGATTTATTCTGGCTGGGATTTTTTTCACTGGAGTGTGGAAGGTTGAGGGTGTTGGTTATGGAGGTTTATGAAGTCATGAGGGACAAAGATAAGGTGAATAACCAGTGTCTTTTCCCGAAGGGTAGGGGAGTTCAAAATTTGGGAGTATATTTTTAAGATGAGAGGGAGAAGATTTAAAAAGGACGGAGGTGGGGGGCAGCGTTTTTCACATTGAAGGTGGTTCGTGTGTAGAATGAACTGACAGAGGAAGTGGTAGATGCAGGTAATGTTACAATGTTTAAAATTATTTGGATAAGTTCATATGAGCCAAACACAGGCAGGTGTGTCTAATCTTCCCCCCAGATATTCAATGGGACAGCCAGTCAGAGGGGGGCAGCGTCACGCCTATCGTTGTTGTGTGGCATGTGTGACAGCTGCAACAAGACGTCCCAACTCCTGTGCTCAATGCTCTGACCAAGAAAAGCAAGCATGCCAAAAGCCTTCTTCACCACCTGTCTACCCACGACTCCATTTTCGAGGAGCTAATAACCCGCAACCCTAGATCTCTTGGTTCAAAATACTGCATATGAAGCAGATTTGGTGCTTGTTGATAGACGTTAATATTTGGTGCATATCTCTCCTCTAATTTGGTACCTTATACTGAATGCCATCACTGATGAAGTCCAATGTGCCAAATCCTGAACTTTAAAATCCCTCTGTTCAACTACACTCAAGGTCCTACCATTCACCATGTAAATCCTACCTTGGTTTGACTATACAAAATGTAAGACCTCATACTTAGCTATATTAAACTCCATTTGCCAATAATTTTAAACTTATGCAATCTCGTTCCAGACTCTCCAACCCCAGGTAAAAGACCTTTCCTATTTACCCTATCCATGCCCTCATGATTTTATAAACATCTATAAAGTCACCCCTCACCCTTCAAAACTTCCGGGACAATGACCCCAGTCGATTCAGCCTCTTCCTGTAGCTCAAACCCTCCAACCCTGGAAGCATCCTTGTAAATGTTTTCTGAACCCTTTCAAGTTTCACAACCTCCTTCCTGGAGCAGAGAGCCCAGAATTGCATGCAGTATTCCAACAGTGGTGTAATCAATGTCCTCTCTGAAGAGGACTTTAAAAAATATAACTACAAGCAAATCAGGTTAGTTGGGCATGACTTTCCCATAGCAATTTGTTTTGGCTGTTCCTCATTAATCTATGTTTTTTTTCAGTTTTGAGAAAATATTTTGTTGGATGTGATGATTGCGAGCACATCCAACATTTGCTCATTGTACCTCATGGCCCTGGACAGACTAATTGTGACTACATGCTAGAAGGCAGTTGAGAGTCAACCACATTATAGTAGGTCTGGAGTCACAAAGTGTGTGTGTGTGTGTGTGTGTGTGTGTGTGTGTCTGTGTGTGTGTGTCTGTGTGCACGCGTGTGCGCACGTGCATACGTGCATGCAGGGTTCATGAATGATAGATTTCCTGCCTTAAAAAGGACAGTTTCTGGAGAAACACAATAGTTCTGGTAGCATCTATGAAGAGACAACAGTGTTCCTGCTTTGAGTCCAGTGGTCCTTCAAAACTTCGCTGGATTCAAAACATTAACTGGTTTCTCTCCACAGATGCTGCCAGACCTGCTGTGTTTCCCCAGCAATTTTGCATTTTGTTGCTGATCTCCAACATCTGCAATTCATTATTTTAGTGAATAACTGTTTCCTGGTTGCCAGGACCGAGAGAAACTTTCACTTCCAGATCTTTTTATTAGTTGAACATAAATTCCACCAGAAGCCATGATGGGATTTTAAATTGTGTTCTCAGAAAACCGAAATCTCTAGGTTGCTCAACCATCATCGCTAGATCCCAATCTTCCCTTCAAAGGCAACTTTCTCCTGTCTATTGTCCTATATTCATTCGTGGGAGATCGCACTTTGTCTCCCACTATTGTTCTGGTTAACATCAACTTCACATTCCCACTGTTTCCCCATTATCCTCAATTCCCTTTCTGATTTAAAAAAAAAAATCTTAGTTTTGAATGCACTTAACAATCCAGTCTCAACAGCTGTCCTAAACATGCAATCCCTTATTTGCAGGTTCTGCCCTTTGGTTCTAAACTCACCCACAAGGGTAAACTTTCCCACATCTAGCCTGTCACGTCTCCTCAGAATCTTGTTTGTGACAATAAGGTTACCTCGAAATCTTCTAACTTCTATTAACCACAGGCACAACCTATTCATTTCTCCTCATAAGACATTATTTCCACCCCTGATATCATCCTGGTCAACCTTCTCTGGACTGTCTCCAATGCCAGTATATCTTTCCTGAGCTAAAAGGCCGACAACTGTTCCCAGTGTTCAGTTCTGGCATAATTGGTGTCTTAATTACCTATTACTCACTGAACTTGGATGAAGTGTTCATGGATGCGAGCTTGCAAATCCTCCTATTCAGCAGCTTTCTCCATTTAACATTCAGCACTTTTCCTCCTGGCAAAGTGCACAACCTCATTTTCCCACATTCTATTCAATCGGCCAAGGTTTTGCTCATTTGCTTAACCTGTCGATATCCCTCTCCATGTCATCCTCACCACCTGCATTCCAATCAACTGTCTCTACTGCAATCTTGGCAATAGTACATTCATTTCACATATCCAAGTAATTCATATACATATTGTAAATAATTTTGGTCCCAGCACTGATCCCTGTGGCACATTGCTAGTTACAAGTTGCGATCCTGAACATGCCCCTTACCCCTACTGCATCATTGGTTAGCCAATCATCTATCCATACGCTTAGAGTGTCTCCAATATCATGTGAATATCATTGGCTCTGCCAGCAAGTCTTCCCAAACCGTCCTTGAAAAGGTGATGGTGAGTTGCCTCTTAAATTGATTCACAAATATGATGTGGTCTATAATAAAGGTTCAGGAGCGAGTTCCAGGATTTTGATCAATAACATCAAAGTAATGCGTATATGTCACAGTTGGAATGTTGTGTTCACACTTATCTCCTCTTGGTGGTTGAAGTGATGGAGTGGAAGTTGCTTTTGAAGAGCTGTCGCTCATATAATCAAGCCAGACAGATCGATTGTGGCCAGAGACTCTGCCATTTTGACTTCTCATCAATCTACATTCTTTCCATCCAAGTTTTAGTCACATCAAACTGCCACGCAATGCTGTTATGGCCTCAGTAAACTATAATAACGTTAAGATCGCTGGGATGATTTTCTACATCCGACTGCAATATAAACACAGATCACTGTTTCCAGTTTTGGTGGAACAAAAGACATCGTATTGGTGGATAATTGCAGTTAGTGCAAACACAGCTCGCCATCGATTAAATATTAATCCTGTTCACTTCAATGGCCAAATTTCAATTCAGAAACAAGTGCTGCTTGTAACATAGACAACATGACAAAATGGCTCATAGGAGGAGAAATGGGGCATTGAGGAGGAGTGAAATGTTTGCTTTTGGTCACCTCCACAATTGTTAGAAAAACAGTTTGAAAGGATTCTTAAAATGTGGCTGAAGTAGTGATGTGGCATAACACTTCAGACAGCGCAAAGTGGAAGACCACTTTCTAGTGGAAGAAAAAGACATTTCTTATTTCTGAAGGAACTGGGAAAGAGACGAGGGGATGAAATCTGACTTGGGAGCTATTTCCTATTTGTTGAGGAAGTTGCTTTATCACAGTCTCGGTTTCGAGCATAAGCTCTCCACCAGGATTAAAGGGTTGCCCAAGGGGGCTGATAGATCAATGGGAAGGAAGTGGGGCAGGAGGGAAGGCAACAGGGAGTGCAACAGATAGATGGAGGTAGGGATTGATGGTGATAGATCAGAGATGAGGGTGGAGCAAATAGGTGAGAAGCAAGGTGGACAGGGCCTGCAGGTCAAGAGGTTGGTATCGAATTGGAAGGTTGGATCTGGGACAAGGTGGGGGAGAGGAAACTGATGAAATCTACATTGATCCCTTGTAGTTGGAGGGTCCCAAGGCAGAAGATGAGGTGTTTTTCCTACAAGCGTCGGGTAGCAAGAGTTTGGCAGTGGAGGAGACCCAGGACTTGCATGTCCTTGGTGGAATGGGAGGAGGAGATAAAGTGTTCAGCACAGGCGGTCGGTCGTTCAATGACCCAGAGCTGTTCGGTGAAACATTCTGCTTGTTGGCGTCCAGTTTCCCCAATGTGGATGAGACCATATTGCGAGCAATGGACATAATATTATAAATAGATTGCATAAATCTTAGCCTGCCGGAGTTATTTTCTTGAAGTAAATTAAAGAAAACTTTAATTAAATTGGGTGACTGCATGAAACGGTTTGATGGTCAGATTTGAATCATCACTCCCAAATGAGACAATGCCATGAATATCAGTGAACTGCTCTTTTGTTAAAAACCACAAGTTCTTTGTGTTTTCACAACTTATTGGTATTTACACCTGCACATTCAATGTAAAACTCTGACATCAGAAATGAAATTACATTTAATTTCAGCTTTAATTTTGACTTACAATATTCGAACAAACAAATTAATAGCACACAGTGAATACCAAGTCTGATCAATATGAAATTAAGCTTGACCAAAAAAAAATAAAATCAAGATGGGAGATAAGAAATGGGGGAAGGGCATAAGGCAAGAAATGCAGTATCATAGAGGGTGCTCCTCCAGGGAGTGTATTTCACGAACTACCACTGCTAAATATAAACACTCTGAGATGATCGTCCGATTTTAATGTAAACCATAGCCCAATACAGTAGGTACCATAGAAATGAATTAATAGATGCAAGTCTTGAGCAAATCCAGCCTCCAGCCTTAGCCCCCGCTTCTTGGAGCTCGGACCTTCCTCCAGCTCCGGGGAATTGCTGCTACTGCCACTCCTCCACTGAAGAAGCTTTCAGAAGCAGATGTAAAGGCAAGATACAGAACAGAGCACCTTTGCAAATGAAAGCAGCTTACAGAGACATTGAGCAATAGCATCACATGGTTTTGACCCATCGACCTCTGGGTTATGTGACCAGCACATTCACGCAGCACTACTCTGCTTCTGGGCACCCAGCAACTGGATTGTGGATCAGTTTAAAGTAGGTCCTATATCTCTGATTACATTGGTACACAAGGCAGTCAAGAAAGGTTTCAGCACACTGGCCTTCATCAATTAGGGAATAGAGTATAGATGTTGGCAAGTGATGTTGTAGTTGTACAGGACGTTGATGAGGCTGCACTTGGAATATTGCGATCAGTTTTGTCCCCTTGGTGTTCTGACTTCTGACTTCTTCAACTCTGGCTTTGTGTTGAACTTGATGGGATACTTTGTGCAACTCAGCATGTTTAAACAGTATCTCTCAGAGGGATTCATTTGAAACTTTTCAGGGGATTTGTTCAACAAGATTGAACTATTCAAAGTTACTTGGACTCTATTTTAAACTTCCATCAGGACCAGTAGTCAGAGACACGTACAACATGGAAACAAACCCTTCGGTCCAACTTTTCCATGCTGGCCTGATATCCTAAATTAATCTAGTCCCATTTGACAGCACCTGACCCATATACGCTGGCAGCTCATTTCATATATGTACCACCCACTGCATGAACAAGTTGTCCCTTTAATATATTTCGCCTCTTACCCTACACCTATGCCCTCTAGTTCTGGACTCCCACATCCCAAGGAAAGGACCTTGTCTATTACCCTGTCCATGCCCCTCATGATTTTGTAACCACTATTAGGTCACTCCTCTGCCTCCGATGCTCCAGTGAAAACAGCTGCATCCTATTCAGCCTCTCCCTGTAGCTCAAACCCTCCAATCCCCAGCAACATTCCCGTAAATAGTTTCTCATGGAGAAGTTAACGTTTCAGTTCTGCAGAAGGGTTAATACCCAAAACACTGACTACTCCACATCCTGGTGCTGCCTGGCTTGCTGTATTCTCCCAACCTCCTGCTTGCCTACTTCGGGTTGCAATATGTAGTGGCTCAGTGGTTACCACTTCAGACTCACAGCGCCAGGGACCCAGGTTTGTTTTCAGCCTTGGGTGGCTGTCTGTGAGGAGTTTGCACTTTCTCCCAATGTCTGCGTGGGTTTTCTCTGGGTGGTCCTGTTTTCTTCCATAAACCAAAGATGTGCAGATCATCTGGATGGGCCTTGCTTAATTGCCCATAGAGTTAGGTACATTAATCAGAGGGAAATGGGTCTGAATGGGTTCGTCTTCGGAGGGTCGGTGTGGACTTGTTGGGACAAATGGCCTGTTTCCACACTGTAGCTAATCTCATCTGCACTACTTTTGTCACTAACGAATGGCAGAATAGACTAAACAGGCCGAATGGCCTAACTTCTGCTCCGATGGTCTTGCGGTCTTAGGTTGCTCTGGATCATTTCATTGGCAGTGTGCAGTCCCGGGCTTAATGAGCAGCAATGTGCACTGAAAGCAAAACTCATAGGATCGTAGAACTCCTACAATGTGGAAATAGGTCCTTCAGCCCAACACATCTGCACTGATCTTCTGAAGAGTAACCCAATCAGATCCATTTTCCAACCCTCCATAAATTGCACACAGACCCCCAAGGGTGGAATTATTCCTGGGTTCCTGGTGCCATGAGGCAGCAGTGCTAACCCTCAGCCACCATGGGAGCTGAGATGATGGATAGATCAGCCATCATCTGAATGAATAGTGGAGCAGTCTCGCCTGTCCTCGGATGCTGCCTGAATTGCTGTGCTCTTCCAGCACCACTAATCCAGATCCTACTCTCCCACTGCACCAACTGTGAGAACTGGCAGCAAGTTCAGTTCTGGGGGGTGACCCAAGGACGCATCACCAGTGGGATCTGATTGCTGGGAGCGCTGGTGCTTCCGCAAGTTGCAGGAAAACATGAACCTCTTCCCGCACTCAGGCCAACTGAAGGGCTTCTCCACGGTGTGGATACATTGGTGCTTCAGTCGGGTGGAGGAATTGCTGAAGGCCTTCCCGCACATAGGGCAACTGAACGACATCTGACCAATGGGCCAGTAGGTCGGAGGAAAGAGCAAAGCCATTCCTGCACTCGGGGCAGAAGAACAGCCTCTCCTCAGTGTGGATCCACTGGTGTCTCAGCAGGTGGGAAGAACTGCTGAAAGCCATCTCGCACTTGGGGCCAGAGATCAGCCTTCCCCGGTGTGGACCAACTGGTACGTCAGCAGGGCAGAGGAATCACTGAAGGCCTTCCCACACTCAGGGCAGTAGAAGGGCCTCTTCCCTCTGTGGACCCATTGGTGCTTCAGAATCCTTTCAAATTTCACAGTATCCTTCTGATAGGAGGGAGACCAGAATTGCACACGATATTCCCAAAGTGATCTAACCAATGTCCTCTTCAGCCACAACATAACTTCCCAACTCCAATACTCAGTCAAAGGATTGCAAAAGCTTTCAAAACACACAAAAAAACAAACAGGAAAGAATGGTGGGACAAACCGAATTTTTGAAAGTCAGCTTAGAAGCATCAATGAGAAATCGGCGGACTGGGTTTATTGGGTACCCGTTCTACTTAAATACACTATATACGTATTTCTCTTGTGTTCTTCGTAGTTTCTCTGAGCTGCAGTGTGTAGTGGCTCATTAAAATAATGTCCTGATGCAGCTTCGTTTGTGGGTGTTGGGATGATTGCTTCTGTGGTTAAGCACTTGGTTTGTGCGTGTTGTTTTTCTGTAGACGCTAGTTTGAAGTTCCCCATTGACTGTTCGCTCCACTGTGACATCTAGGAATGGCACTTTGTTGCTGTTCTCCTCCTCTTCAAACCAGAAGCCCCCCTCAGGCCATAGTCTCACTAATTGGAACACCAATATACAGACTAGTCAAAGGCCTCCACTGAAGACTAAAACACCAAGTCAAGATTCACGCCACTCCAGTTACTCCATCCAAGAATTCCTGAACACCAAAGACACCAAGATAGAAGAGGATGGAATAATGATGTCCTTTGACACAACAGCCCTATTCACATCCATTAACATCAACGTGGCCAAAGAAAACTGGAGACACTACTCGAAGAACCAAAGACACAAACACAGCACCAACTTCATCAGCAAAGATAGCACTATCCAGCTCGTGGAACTGTGCCTTACCTCCCACTTCATATTCAGTAACTAGCCCTACAAGAAAATGAACGAAATACCCATGATACCACCAGTATCAGGATTCCTAGCAGAAGCAATAATGCAGAGGCTCAAACAAACAGCTCTTCCAACGATCCAACCCAAACTTTGTTGTCCGCCACAGTGATGACACTTCTGTCATCAAAAAATGAAGCAAATTAGAGAAAACCTACAACACCTTCAACAATATCCTTACTGGGATAAAATTCAAAAAGGAAAACAACAACAAAGTGCCATTTCAAATGTCACAGTCGAGCGAACAGTCAATGGTAAATTCAAAACAGCGTCTACAGGAAAACAACACACACGAACCAAGTACTTAGCTACAGAAGCAATGATCCCTCCACATACAAACAAGCCTGAATCAGGACACTATTTCAACGAGGCACGACACACTGCAGGAGCCAGTAACGACGAAGACCAATAAGTAACTGAACAGCGCATTTAAGGAGAATGGGTAGGCAAAAGATCCACTGATACTTGCTTCGCTGACCGGGAATCGAACGCGGGCGGCAGCGGTGAAAGCGCCGAATCCTAACCACCGAATCCTAACCACTAAATCCTAACCACTAGACCACCAGGGAGACAGCCGCGCCGTATGACAGATGTACTGAAAATTGCTTCCCTGCCCGGAAATCGAACCCAGGCCACGATCGTGAGAAGGCTTCCACCAATGTCATTGGTTGTATCCATTGCTCCCGATGCGGTCTCCTCTACATTGGGGAGAATGGAGACTCCTCGCAGAGTGAAGTCACAGCGCTTGAGGGAACATCTCCAGGACACCCGCACCAATCAACCCCATCACCCTCTGGCCCAACATTTCAACCCACCTCCCACTCTGCCGAGGACATGCAGGTCCTGGGCCTCCTCCATCGCCGCTCACTCCCCACCACATGCCTGGCGGAAGAACGCCCCATCTTCCGCCTCGGATAAATTCAACCCCAGGACATCAATGTAATGTGGACTTCACCAGTTTCCTCATTTCCCCTCCCCCCACCTTACCTCAGTTCCAACCTTCCAGCTCAGCGCTGTCCTCATGACCTGTCCTACCTGCCAATCTCGCTTCTCAACTGTCCGCACCACCCTCCCCTCTGACCGGTCACCTCCATCCCCACCCCCATTCAACTATTGTACTCTTTGCTACCTTCGGCCCAGCACACCCCACACCCAATTTATCTCGCCACCCCTTGAAGTGTCCTGCCTCTATTCCTGATGAAGGGCCTTTGCCCGAAACGTCGATTTTCCTGCTCCTCGGAAGCTGTCTGACCTGCTGTGCTTTTCCAGCACCACTCTGATTTAAACTCTGGTTTCCAGCATCTGCAGTCCTCACTTTTGCCTACCCAATAAACCCAGTGTGACGATTTCACATCAACAAACTGACACAAGCAGACACAACGTCTGCAGAAACCCTCGCCACATTACTTTACATTAAAGACATCTGTGAAATGATTTCCAGACAACTCAAGCCTCTCAGCATTAAACAACGGCTAGTGAACCTTAAATAACCTACACAAACAACCAGCAAACGAATGTTATTTACAAAATACCATACAAGGAAATATATACATGAACTCTGCCGCACAGTTCTCTGTGGCAAGAAATGCTGGGATGAGATAAGGAAGATTTTTTCAGCCAAAACGAATCGGCACTAACTGGACAGCCATTTACAATCACCCCTGTCAGCCCAGGATGGAAGACCCGAAGGGATGAACAGTTTTCTTATTTCCTGAAGATTTACAAAGCTGAGACTGGGTTTTGGCGTTTCTTCCCTTTCCACTCCCAGGAGCCTCAGTGGTTGGGGCGGTGAGTAGGCGAAAGTGAAATGTGCCCGTGAGCAGCGTGTGGGGCTATTTCAGCTTCCCCTTCTCTGACAGCGCTGTGACGTGCCTCTGATGTTCTCAGGGACACTTACTGACGCGAGACAGTGAAAAGAGTCTGGTTCCTGCAGATCAGGAATTCAAACCTTATGCCGGCTTCAGGACAATGAGAAAGATTAATTGGGGTGTGAGAAGAAGCTGTGAGCTGCATTTCAAACAGGAAGGTGGAGTCAGATGCGTCTCCATTGCGCCCCTGGCACTGTGCGTACCTGACGCCGCCATGATGCAGAGTTCTGACGTTACAACGGACATGCACAGCAATGGGAACATTGACAAGGTGAACAGCCAAAGATAATCACCGTCACTGCTTCCCTTCCATCGTCCCAACTTTGTGAAGCAGTATCTTTCACTGGCAAATAAAACACCTTTGACCTCAGGTGCCTGCTTCATTTCGATCACGACTTCACTCCCCTCACTGTTCTAGTCTCATTTCCAAACACTTGGCTCATAGCCTCAAAACCAGCTCTGTGGGTATCTGCTTGTTGCACCCTGACAAGCAGTGGGTTGCAGATTCCCGACCAGTCCCAATGTGATTGAAATATTTCAACCCCTTCACTGATTTGCATCTTTAAAAAAAAACGTGGAGCAATCTCCCTTTCTTTTTGACGACAGTTCTCAACTGTACTCGGCAGGGTTCACACCTGCGTGGGGAAACCGCAATGGATTTCATGTCCATCGTATTCGCCATTCGGCCCACCAATACAGAACCACACTGACAGCTTCATTTCCCAGGTCTCTCTGCCTGTGGAGCTGAGAAAGAGTGAATCATTGCAGAGTTTGTTTGAATCCAATCACTTCACAGGTTTCGAAAGGGTTAAATATCTGCAAATGGCGTGTCTGGGTGTTTCATCCCGAAAGATGAAATGGACGATCAGTTAAAAACAAAACCAGAAATGGCAGGAGCAACTCAGCAGGTCAGGCAGCATCTGTAGAAAGAGAATCAGAGACAACATTTCAGAACTCTTTTTTTTCCTCATCCAGGTACAGCCAAACCTACTGAGTTGCTCCAGCAGTTTCGCTTTCTGTCTCGGACTCTCAGCATCCGAAGTCCTTTTCGTTAGAAATTCAATCAATTCAGAAACCCCTTTGTGCTTCCTCAGTGGAAAAGATTTCCGTTTGAGAAACATTTTCCTGACACCATTAAAAACGCGCATCTTTGCAGCCAATAAAGCCGTAGGAGCGAGAACAACAAACGCTCCGTCCCTGGGTGGTCTCGAATCACCAACCTTTGGCTTAACAGCCGAACGCGCTGACCAATTGCGCCACAGAGACAGGTCCGAGCCGTCCTCCACAGTCTCGTTGAGGAAGCTACTATTCAATTCATAATTCAACCTGCCCCGCCCAGAATTACCATTGCCTTCTGTCAGTTTTACTTTTCATAATAAAGCCTTGGACATTCATTGTGGAGACATGGGGTCAGTCTGATCCCACCATCTGCAGGCACATCCATGTCACGAGGAACTAGCTCTCCTACACCGGGGCCATCGCCCTCCGATCCTTTCAGTGTTTTGCCTCTTCCCGAATTTTCTTATTGGCCCCGAGCCGAGAAGGGGTTTGAATTCCTGATGTGCAGAGTATTCTTTCAATGCCTCGGGTCACTTCATGTCCTGAGAATATCAGAGTCAATATCCCGGCCTCTTTAACAAGGGGACAGTGTCAGGACTGTCTCTGCTCAGTCGGACAGTTCATCTTTCTTCTCCTCGAATTCCACTTCCCAAAGAGTTTCCAAAGATGCACAAAGCTGGAGACTGGGATTTCTGTTTTACTTCCTGAACATTATTCCACCTGCTAACTGACAATATTTTGACAAAACCGCTTCCCCATTGTAACATTTGCATCATGTCCAGGGGTGAGCAATTTCCATTTTGTGGAGACATCCCAAGTTTGGAAATGTTCTCTTTGGAGCAAAGAAGGTTAACTGGAGATTTCCAGAGGCTTTTGTCAATGATGGGAGAAGACGTGGTGGGAATGGGCAGGTTAATGATCAGAAGAACCCATTGCCACTGACTTGGGTCAGTAACCAGAGGACAAGGATGAAGTTCTTTAATGGAAAGCAGCACTTGTGTAGAACAAACACAACGAATACTGCAGAAAGCCAACGGGTCGAGCAGCGTCTGTGGAAAGGTAAACAGAGCCGACGTTTTGAGTGTGCTACGGCTTTTGTTCAGAACTCAGTGTTTTGCCTCTTCCCGAAGTTGGTCCAGGTCTGTATCTCAATTGGCAAACACATGGCAAGTGCAGTGCCGCAATGTGAAGTTATAGCCTTTGCTGTTTTAAAAAAAGAAGTGCATTGTTTAAATGGTGAGATATTGGAATGTGGAAAAAGTGAGGACGAGAGGTGAAAGTCGAAAAATGTGGTACTGGAAAAGCACAACAGGTCAGGCAGCATCTGAGGAGCAGGACAATGAACGTTTCGGGCACAAGCCCTTCAACAGGAATGATGTATGGATGTACAAAGGGGTCACAGAGTCCCTCCACACCAGTCAATGCCTGTTGTCAGGCAGATGCAGCAGGCAATGAGCAAGGCAAGTGGTATATTACGAAGAGGAATTCAGTTCAGAAGTGGGGTCATTGAGTTTTGAACAACAAGAAGTTCATGGTTATGGGGGGAGGTAAGAAAATGGTTTTAAGACCAGTACAGGTCAGTCACAGAGTCAGACAACACTGAACAGACCCTTCATCCAACTTGTCCATGCTGAGTGTGTTCTCAAACTAAACTCGTTCCACCTACCAGTGTTTGGCCCATAAACCTTCGAACCTTTCATATTCATGTACTTATCCAAATGTCTTTTAAACGTTGGAACTGTACGTGTATAAAATCATGAGGGGTATGGATAGGATAAATAGACAAAGTCTTTTCCTTGGGGTGGGGGAGTCCAGAACGAGAGGGCATTAGTTTAGCGTTAGAGGGGAAAGATACAAAAGAGATCTAAGGGGCAACTTTTTCACGCAGAGGATCGTACGTTTATTGAATAAACTGCCAGAGGAAGTGATGAAGTCGAGTACGATTGCAACATTTGAAATGCATTTGGTTAGGTATATGAGTAGGAAGGGTTTGGAGGGATATGGGGCCGTGTGCTGTCAGGTGGGACTAGATTGGGTTGGGATAGTTGGTCGACATGGACAAGTTGGACCAAACAGTCTGTTTCTGTGCTGTACATCTCTATGACTCTATGACTTCCTCTGGACATTCATTCTGCACTCAGACCACTCTCTTAAAAACAATCCTTGTCCTGTCTTTATAAAAGCTTTCTCTACTCACTTCAAAATATTTGCTCCCAGATCCTGAAACCCCAAGCTGAGGGAAAGGACACCGGTTGTTCACCTCATCCGTATCCCTCATGATTTTATAATCCTCTCAATCTCCTATGTTCCAGTGAGAAAAGTTCCAGCATATCCACCCTAGATGTAGTTATACTCATATCCAGTTATTTTTTTTTTAGATTAGATTACAGTGTGGAAACAGGCTCTTCGGCCCAACAAGTCCACACCGACCCGCCGAAGCGAAACCCACCCATACCCCTACATTTACCCCTTACCTAACACTACGGGCAATTTAGTATGGCCAATTCACCTGACTCTGCACTATGAAGTGTTCAATGCTGGTGCAGGCTGGAAAGATCAAGTGGTCTACTCCTGCTCCCAATTTATCCTGGCTGCTACGTTTCTCAGCCCCATTCTCCCATTTTCTCCCCGCAACTCTCAACCCTTGATACTCTATCTCAGTGTTAAACATACTCAGTGACCTGGCCTCCACACCTTTCTGTGACAATTAATTCCATAGATTCACCACTCCCTAGCGAAAGAAATTTCTCTTAATCTCCATTCTCCCTTTATGCTTAGGCTATGCCCATGGGTATTAGTCTCTCCTCCCAATGAAAACCTCTTCACAATGTCCACTATGTCCAGGCCGTTCAATATTCTGTACGTTTTAGTTAGATCCCCCTTGAATGTGGGTCTGTTAATCAGCATGAACCAAACCCTTCAGGATGAGGACAGCAGGGATTAGGTTCAACAAAATGAGAATGGAGGGTGAGTGTGTGGGATGGAGATTTTCAGCTTTTAGGGAATAAGATGGGAAATTTTTTTTAATATAAATTATAATTGATCAGATGAGCCTATGGGCCAAGGAGTAGTGGACGGAGTTTAATTTAGACAAATATGAGCTGTTGGATTTTGATGAGGCAAATCAGGGCTTGACCTATGTGGTTAATGGTAAATTAATGGAATTCTGTGCTCAAGGAAGCAGTAGAGGCATTTTCATTAAGACACTGTTGGATGGGTTTTTGCGTGGTAGCGGAATTAAGGGTAGTTGAGATAATGCAATTTGGAGGAGCTGAGATGATTGACAGATCAACCATGATTTTAATGAATGGAAGAACAGGGTCGATGGGCCAAATGGCCTACTCCTTCTATTACTTTGAAACTATAACCCTGTGTTTCCCATGGCTAACCTACCTAACCTGCACATCCCTGCACACTGGGCAATTTAGCATGGCCAATCCAAATCAAGGCCAGTGAGCAATGTCGTGATGTGGAAATCAAATATCAGAGAATGATAGAAAGTGACAAGGAGAATAAATGTACTAGCAATCAAAACTGGATTCTAACCATCACAAAAAATAAAACTAAAAGCTCAGTATGGGAATGTGTGCTGCATTGTAACAAAAGCGAATTAATTGTCTGCACACGTTGAAGAGAATAATTATGATCTGAGACTCCTTACAGAGATATGGCTTCAGAATGACATGGATTGGATCCGGAATATCGAGGGGATACGTAGCATTCAAGTCGAGTGAGAGGCTCAGTGAAGGTAGAGGGTGGGCACTGCTAATCAAAGCACTGATAACATGGTAGTCTGGTGTCAGCTCGGATTTCAGGTCCCGATTTCTCTGTCCTCTGGTCTCCCTGTTCCCACAGAGTTAAATGTTGTCTGTTCTCAGCTCTGCTCGATTTCTGCTGAGTCTTTGACCCCCTTTTACACCTTCTGGAGCAATAAAATATTCTGAGCCTCCTGGAAATGACACCTTATCTCTTCCTCTCTTGATTTTAAAAATCTCTATAAAGTTATCTGTCAACTTGCTAGGCTCCGTTGGAAAAATGTCCCAGCTTCTTCTTAACTCAAACCCTCCATTCCCAGCAGCACGCTGGTAAAGTAGGGAATAGCGAATTGTATCAAATCACATAAATGTACTGTCTGAAATAATCTGGCTGTGTTCTTGGCTGAGATATTGAGAGTCCCTGGTGTAAGTAATTACGAATGCAGTTATTTTGGTCACAGAATTGAACAATCATTTTGCAACAAAGGGGTCTACTCTGATAAGGAGGCAGTGGTCATTTCTAGGGTAAGTGAACAGTTTGTAGATCAGGGAGATGAAGTTCCAGACACTTGGGAAAGGCAAGAAATGACTGTGATAAATAAGACAAAGAACTGTGGATGCTGGAAATCTGAAACAAAAACTGACAACACTGGAAAAACTCAGCAGGACTGGAAGCATATGTGGAGAGAAAGCAGAGTTAAGGTTTCCAGTCCAACAACTCCTCTTCAGGATTCTGAAATAGTTTGTGAGAACCTCTTGAGACTACTGCTCCGCTTTAAGACCATAATACACAGGAGCAGGATGAGGCCAGTTGGCCCATCGAGCCTGCTCCACCAGTCGATCATGGCTGATATATTTCTCCATCCCATTCTGCTGCCTTCTCCTCATAACCCTTGACCCCTTACTAATCAAGAACCTATCTCTGTCTTAAATGCCCTCAATGACTTGGCATCCTCAACCCTTCTCCTAGTGGAAACATCATCTCCACATCCACACTATCCGGTCATAGTGTAGCACAGCGCTGCCTGACCCACTGTGATCTTCAGCATTTCTTGTTTTCAGGAAGGATTCCAGCATCTACAACAACGCGCTTCTAAATTTTGTACCCAGTTGGTTAGCTCTCCCTGGATCCCGTGAGATTTAACCTTACTCAACAATCCACTGCGTGGTACAATTAACAAAGTTCCCAGTCCCCACCTCTTTTTGCACACGTAAGTAGCATGATGGATCAGTGGTGAGCACTGCTGCCTAACCGCACCAATGACCCGCGTTCGATTCCAGCCTTGGGGCGACTGTCTGTGTGGAGTTTGCACATTCTCCCTGCCGTGTCTGCGTGGGTTTCCTTCGGCTGCTCTGGTTTCCTCCCAAAGTCTAACGATGTGCAGTTTCGGGAGAAGTGACCATACTAAATGGGCCCATAGTGTGCAGTAAGTGTAGTGTAATGGGATAGGGGAACGTGTCTGCATGGGTTACACTTTGGATGGTCGGTGTGGACTTGTTGGGCTGAATGGCGTGTGTCCAAATTGTAGGAATTCTACGTGGCATTCCCCCAACTCCAGAGTCTCAGCACTCTTGGCTTTTCCCATGGGCAATGTTGGCGAGGGAAACAATGTTTTACACGGGAGGAAGCTTCGGTGAGTGTGAAGCTAAAGGTACACGCAGTGCATTGCTTGAGCTGTTTTCCCCGGCATACCAGAGGCTGAGGGGTGACCTTACAGACGTTTATAGAGTCATGCGAGGCATGGATAGGTTAAATAGACAAGGTCATTTCCCTGGGATGGGGAAAGTCCAGAACAGGAGGGTAATATGTTTGGGGTGAGGGAGGCAAGTGTCAGGCATGATCTGCCGGAGGAAGTAGTGGATGTAGGTCCAATTATAACATTTGAAAGGCGTCTGGATGGATATATGAATAGGAAGAGTTCAGAGGGATATGGGCCAAGTGCTGGTAAATGAGACGAGATTAATTTAGGCTATCTGGTCGGCACGGATGAGTTGGACCGAAGCACCAGTTTTTGTGTTGTGTATCTCTATGACTCTGGCTTGCCCGTAATGTTTGCCATGTCTGTATGTTCAGTTTCTGTCTGGTGTCGGTGCCAATGCCTTGATATCTCATTTCCTCCACCTCCCCAGATGTTAACCATTGCGTATCTGGTTGTTTCTCAAGAAGCTGCATTGAAGGTTCATCCTGAATTGATACTTTTTTTTGCTTCCCAAAATCAGACTTACTCACTTCTAGATGTCGTGAAAGATACTAACTTTCAGGTGGAGGTATCCAAATTTCAGAGGTGTCTGTCTTGATGTTTTCACTTTTTGGTCTCTGTAAGATCCTGAATCAGTACCATCGGGAGAATTAATTTGAGTGGGGTGAGAATAGAGGGGTGAGAGGGGGTGGGATGGTGCTTTCAATTTTGTGGAAAAAGAAAAAAATGATCTGCGGAAAGTAGAATTGCTTGTTTGGAATTTCTAACCTGGACTGACAGTGATGACTTTTGTAATCTCTTTTTACAGATTATTTGTAGATCTGAAGACGGAAGTTTCAATATCAATAGCTGAAGGGCTTTGCCTGAAACATTGACTCGACTGCTCCTCAGATGCTGCCTGATCTGCTGTGATTTTCCAGCATTGCACTTTGACTCTGACCTTTCAGCATTTGCAGTCCTCAATTTCACGTCAATGTCTGACAGTCACTGAATCCATCGGGACTATAACAAATTTCGACTATGATTCTGTGAGAAGGAACCAAGCTTTTTGGTTCCTGTTTCAGTACGTTTTCAACATCAGTGATGAATTCACGGCAGAGAGGTGCTGTACACGCGTTTGTGTGCAGGTGAAGCTTCGGTCATGGAGAAACCTAAGGAATCCCGTCCCGTGGAGAAACCGCGGAAGTGTGGCGACTGTAGGAAAGGCTTCCGTTTTCCATCTGACCTGGAGACTCATGGGCGCAGTCACACCGGGGAGAGACTGTTCTCCTGCTCTGAGTGTGGAAAGGGCTTCAGCAATTCCACCCGCCTGATGAGCCATCAGCGGATCCACATTAGAGAGAGGCCCTTCAGCTGCCCAGAGTGCGGGAAGACCTATATCAATTGCTCTGTACTGCAGAGGTAACAGCAGGTCCACACGGGCGAGAGGCCATTCTCCTGCCCCGAATGCGGGAAGGCCTTCTGCTATTCCTCCGTCCTGTTGACCCACCGCCGGGTACACATATTGGAGAAGCCCTTCAGCTGCTCCAAGTGCGGCAAGGCCTTCAACGATACCTCTGTCCTGCTGATGAACCAGCGTGTCCACACCGGGGAGAGTCCGTTCTCCTGCCTCAAGTGCGAGAAGGGCTTTACCCAGGCATCCCACCTTCGGGCCCATACGGGGGAGAGGCCCTTCCCCTGCCCCGAGTGCAGGCGGAGGTTCTCATGATTCTGCACCTTGCAGAAGCACCAGCGGGCACACCAGTGCTCCCAACAATCTGATTCTGCTGGTGAAACTGCTGTGAGTCACTGCGAGGACTGAACCCTGCCCATTCTGACAGTGCTTATAGTGGGAGAGTCGGTCGGATTTTTTTGTTTTATGCCGTCGTGCTCCCCCACCCCCGCAACTTTGCTTCCAGTGGGCACTGCTGCTCGTTGAGACCAGGAGCTGTTCTCTCTAGTTTTTTTCTGTCCAGTTAAAGAATTATTGGCTCTGTCTGGGAACGAGCTCCAGTCTGAAAGAAATTGCTGAATACTTCAGGGTATCCATTCACATTCAGCAGTGACTTTGAAATTAAATTTACGGTTATGTGCCTGTGAACAACTCATATTCGAAGGATTGCCCAACGGCTTGGCAATCCATTGTCGGGAACTGATTGCTGCAATTGATAATTTTAAAAATTCTCTTCCTTAATTTACCCCTTAAGTTTCTGTCTATGGGATGGTGGAGGACTTGATCATAAGGCTTAAATCATTGCTATTAACTGGATTATCTTGTTTAACTTTGCCCTAGTAAATTTGCGGTATTCATAATTGTTTGTTCTTGTTTAAATTATAATTCTGGTGTGCAAGATCTGTTCATCAAGTGTGGTCGTCTTGATGAACTGCTGTGGGTCACTCCCAGGACTGAGCCCCTGTGCATTCTGACAATGTGTGTGCAGTGGGAGAGTCAGTGGGCTTTTTTGTTTTATGCCCTTGCCCCACCCTGCCCCGCCGCCAACTTTGCTTCCATTGGGCGTTGCTGCTTGTTGAGCCCAGCAGCTGTTCTCTCTAGATTCTACTGTCCAGTTAAAGAATTGTTGGCTCTTTCTGGGAATGAGTCCCAGCCTGTAAGAAATGGCTGAATGCTTTGCGGTGTCTGTTCACATTCAGGAGTGACTTTTAAATTAGATTTACAGTTACGTGTCTGTGAAAAACTCATAGTCCAAGTATTGCACAAAGGCTTGGCGATACATTGTGTGAAACTGTTTGTTTGAATTGGTAAGTTTTTTAAAAAAAATCTTTCTTAATTTGCCGCTTAAATTTCTATCTCTGAGATGATGGGGGACTTGATCAAAGGGTTTAAATCATTGCTATTAATTAGATTATCGACTTAACTTTGCCCTAGAAAAGTTGCTGTATTTATTATTGTTGGTTTTTGTTCAAATTATAATGTTGATGTGAAAGATCTGTTCTTCATCAAGTCTGGTTCGGAACAGTTGAGAAATTGAGGGACATTGCATGTTTTAATTTCACTGTGTTGTGAATCTGGTGACAGTGCCATTCATTTGTATTGGGTTGCTTACCCTTAATTGTAATGTCTTTCAGCCCAACTATTCACTATGAGAGTGAGTTCCACAGTCTCACCACACTCTGAGGTTTTTCATGAAATCCTTAGTACAAAATTGGAAGGGAAAATGTCGACGAGGGCAAAATATAGGGTCTGAACTGCAAAAGCCAGGAAGGCATTCGACAAAGTAAAACCATGACAATGTAGGGACAAAAAAGGAACTTTGACAGCAATGAAGAGGTCACACGTCAGATTTCAAGATAATGGTCATGACAAAAAGAAAAAGTACTCTGCCGATATTGGATATTGTAATTAAGCAAGTTTCGAGATGCTGAAGAGATGAAATAACCAAAACCACGAATGTAATTTGATGTCGGTAACCATAAAGCAAGTGTATATTATTGATTGATATAGGTCAATTGCGTGCAAGTAGGCATTCAGCACATCGAGTCAACATTGACTGACCGTCCCACCCAGACCCAGTTCGTTACCCTATCTCTGTCACCCTGCATCTCCCATGGTCAATCTACCCACACCTGCACATCCTTTAGACTGTGGGAGGAGGCCAGAGCACCAGAGGAAACCCACGCAGGCACAAGGGGAGAATGTGCAAACTCCACACAGACAGTCGGCCCGAGGGAGGAATGAAACCCAGATCACTGATGCCGTGAGGCAGCAGTGCTAACCACCGCGCCACCACATGCTGCTCTCTAAAGAAGTGAATTTCAAAGATTCGGGAACACTTGAGAGAAAAACAAAACTCTCCTATCTTAAATGAGAGGCTAGTCTCTGGCTAGAAATGAGTGACAATACATTTACCTTAAGTCCTCTCCAGATGTTATACAGCTCCATCAGATCATCTGTTTCTTCTAAACTCAAACTGATACAAGCCCCGCCTGACATCCCCTTGTCCCCGATTATAAGTTGAGTAAATCAGCGACCCTCGACCTCACTGGCATGACACAGGATGCCCTCAAGCCAAGTTGACCTTAATTGTCTAACCTCTTGACGCCCACGCCACCATGTGGTCAGCCGCAACTCAGCCCTGAACGAGAGCAGAGGAACTGAATAGACAGCAGTGAGGTGGACATTGCATTCCCAGAGAATATTGTTCAAGTGAGAATGTTGTTCAGCTCACATTCGGATCATTGCAGGGACCATGACTCCTGTCATTTAAATATCTTTGATCCCAATAACAGTCTAGTTTTATTGTACATTTTTTGTGTTTTATCTGTGTTTCACTACATGATTTTCTGTTGCTGTCATTCCCATTAGGATGTGTGAATTTAGTACCAGATAGTAGTCTCAGTTCTGAATTTCCCTTGAGGATTGGTGTAGAACATACTAAGTGTCAGTCATAATGGAAGAAGCTGTACTGTTTATTTAACCCTTTGCTGTCATTGTCCTGGAACTGTATGAACGGGGAAGTGTAGAGGCAGTTTTGCTCTGTATCT
>NC_057753.1:8936100-8945893 GCF_004010195.1 Chiloscyllium plagiosum
TTTGCGGGCAGAATTGAGATGTTCTGCGAAACATTCACCCAGTGTATGCATCATGCTACGTTGGGGAAACGACACTGTGAGCAGCGAATGCCGTAGACTAGGTTGTGGCAAATGTGCAGGCAAAGTGCTGCTTGACCTGGCAGGTATGTTAGAGCCCTTGGATATTCAGGAGGGAGCAGGTAAATGGGCAGGTGTTTCACATTCGGCGGTTGCAGGGGAAAGTGCCTTGGGACTATGGGAGGTGGGTGTGGTTGTTGAGAGTGAAGGAAGAGTGGACCTGAGGTGTAAGCCCTGCCCATTTACCTTCTCTTTTACATAAATCGTGAAGTTGGAAGAAAGTTCCATAGAATGATTCAGTACCATGTGACTCATGAACTAATTTGTATTCATGTTCCGGGCCAGCATCATTATTGTGTCACAGCAGCTGCAGGCCATCACCGGGGGCCCGCCGTATGACGTCACGGTACGGCTGGAAGCCTCGGGACAGTTTATCAAAGGAACCTCCCTGTGGGTCAGGGCAACCCTGCATCGGAAAGCACTGAGATGGTCAACCACTACCAGTTAACATGGGGAACACATCTCCACATTACGCAGTCTCGAGGCAAACTTCCCGTCTTTCCACTTAAAGCTCAAGAGCACTCAAAACGAAATTCCCCAGGTAAGTTTGGAAGAATTTTTTCCAGGTGTTCGCAAAGTATATCTATGAGCACTTTGTTAAAGTTTGAAGTTTGCAAGTGTTGAAATGTTGTGCTTTTGAGCGAAATCACAGTTCGAAAAAACAGAATGTGGGAATTTAGACAGAGTTTACATTTGCGCGTCGGCAATATGTCTGCGGGTGCGTGATGGGAGCATCACACAGAAGGGAAACCATCTCTCCTATTCACTCAATGTCCTCTTTAGCAGCTTTCCCGTATAACGGCGCACTGTTCTGCACCTCGCCTCCTCATCTGCTTCCCAAAACACTTCGACATAAATATTTCACATTGATATACTGGCCCAATGTGCACAGTTGAGATGACACACTCGTGGAGGTCTGCGGGGTCTTCTCCTGTTCTCTGTTGAGGAGGACAATGCTTGTCACTGGTCACTCAGGTGTCAGAGAAAAGTTTAGAAACAAAACGGCTTAATTTTCTGCCAGTAGAGAGGGGCCGGTTCCTGGAGATGGAACAAATGACAGCAGGGAGACAGAATGAGAAGCAGCTGTTCTGGAAATTCTTTGCCTGACCCCATTCAAAACAGACAACTTCACAACTGGAGGGAGAACAGCAAACAGACCGCCCCGGGGCGGGCTTGAAACATCAAACTTTAAATTAACAGCCGAACGTGCTGACCAATTGCGCCACAGAGGCAAGGAACCACGCCTCCTTCCCCATCGCTTAGGGGAGGCTATGAGTGAATTCATAATTCAGCTT
This sequence comes from Chiloscyllium plagiosum, assembly GCF_004010195.1. NCBI lineage: Eukaryota > Metazoa > Chordata > Chondrichthyes > Orectolobiformes > Hemiscylliidae > Chiloscyllium > Chiloscyllium plagiosum. Next base: position 8,937,513 of record NC_057753.1, read on the forward strand.
GCCCATCCGAGAATTACAATTGGCGTCTATCAGTTTTCCTTTTCCTTGATAAAGCCACCATGCTGCAGAGTTCTGACGTTAACACGGACATGCGCAGCAATGGAAACACTCACAACGTGAACAACCAAAGATAATCACCGTCACTGATTCCCTTCCACAGGCCCAATTTTGTGAAGCAGTATCTTTCACTGGCAAAGGAAACACCCTTGTCCACAGGTACCTGCTTCATTTCGATCACGATTTCATGCCCCTCACTGTTCTAGTCTCATTTCCAAACACTTTGCTCACAGCCTCAAAAGAAGTTCTGCGGGTATCTGCTTGTTCCACCCAAACAGGCAGTGGGTTGCCGATTCCCACCAGTCCCAATGTGAGTGAAATTCTTTTCCCCCTCCACTGATTTGAATCTTGAAGAAGAAGCCGGGGAGCAAGCTCCCTTTCTTTTCGACGACATTTCTCATTTATGGGCGGCACGGTGGCACAGTGGTTAGCACTACTGCCTCACAGCGCCAGAGACCCGCGTTCAATTCCCGCCTCAGGCGACTGACTGTGTGGAGTTTGCACGTTCTCCCCGTGTCTGTGTGGGTTTCCTCCGGGTGCTCCGGTTTCCTCCCACAGTCCAAAGATGTGCAGGTCAGGTGAATTGGCCAAGCTAAATTGCCCGTAGTGTTAGGTAAGGGGTAAATGTAGGGGTATGGGTGGGTTGCGCTTCGGCGGGGCGGTGTGGACTTGTTGGGCCGAAGGGCCTGTTTCCACACTGTAAGTAATCTAATCAAATCATTTTGTAGTCGGCAGGGTTCACACCTACGTGGGGAAACCGCAATGGATTTCAAGTCCATCGCATTAACCACTCGGCCCACAAAAAGAGAACCACACTGACAACTTCACTTCCCAGGTCTGTCTGCCTGTGGAGCTAAGAAAGAGTGAATCATCGCAGAGTTTGTTTGAATCGAATCACTTCACATTGTTTCGAAAGGCTTAAATATCTGCACATGGTGTTTGCAGATATTTAGGTGTTTCATCCCAAAAGATGAAATGAACTTTCAGTTAAAAACAAAACTAGAAATTGCAGGAGGAACTCAGCAGGTCAGGCAACATCTGTGGAAAGAGAATCAGAGACAACATTTCAGGATTCTGTTTTCTCCGACAGGGACTGTCAAACCTGCCGAGTTTCTCTTTTTGTCCCGGCTTCTCTGCATCCGCAGTCCCTTCCGTTAGACATTAATTCAATTCAGAAACCCCTTTGTGGAGAAGATTTCCGTTTGGGGAACATTTTCCTGACCCCATTAAAAGCGCACGGCTTCGAAGCCAAGGAAGAACAGCGAACACACGGCCACTGGGTGGGCCCGAAGCACCAACCCTTCGGTTAACAGCCGAACACGCTGACCAATCGCGCCACAGAGACAGACGACAGTACGCTCTGCGCCATCGCTTAGGGGAGGCTATTAGTGAATTCATAATTCAGCCTCGCCGCCCAGAATTACAATTGTCGTCTATCAGTTTTACTTTTCCATAATAAAGACTGGAAGATTCATTGTAGAGACACCGGGGACAGTCTGAAGACACATCCATGTCAGGAGGAACTAGATTTCTTACTCCGGGGCCGTCGCCCTTCGAGCCTTTCACTGTTTTGCCTGTTCCCGAGTTCTCGCATTGGCTCGGAGACGAGAAGGGGCTTGAATTCCTGATGTGCAGGAACGACAATTCTGTCAATGTCTCAGATCAGTTCATGTCCCGAGAACATCAGAGTCAATCTCCCGGCCTCTTCAACAAGGGGACGGTGTCTGGACTGTCTCTACTCAGTCGGACAGTTCATCTTTCATTCTCCTCTAAATACGCTTCCCAAAGAGTTTCTAAAGATTCACAAAGCTGGAGACTGGGATTTCTGTTTTGCTTCATGAACATTTTTCCATTTCCCAACTGAGAATATTTTGCCAAAATCTCTTCATAATTGTACCCCTTCCGTCATGTCCAGGGATGAGGAATTTCCATTTTAGAGACACATTCCCAAGGCTGGGAATGTTCGCTTTGGAGCAAAGAAGGTTAACTGGAGATTTCCTGGGGCTGTTGGTAATGATGGGAGAAGAAGCGGTGGGAATGGGCAGATTAATGATCAGAAGAATCAATTGCCACTGACCAGAGTCAGTTACCAGAGGACAGGGATTGAAGTTCTTGAATGAAAAGCAGCACTTGTGACTAATAAACACAGAGAATATTGCAGAAAGCCAACAGGTCGAGCAGCATCTGTGCAAGGGTAAACAGAGCTGACGTTGTGAGGCTGGTACGTTGTTTGTTCAGAACCCGAGTTTCCTGCATGGCAATCAATTCCCAGACATGAGAAAACGGGACTTTATTGAGACGGGTTTTGTGAAGTTTGAGCGATAATGCAACCAACAGGAAGTCATTTAAAATCGCCAGCGAAGAAAGCATAGTCAGCAGTTTACCACCCTGGGCGGGGTAGCCCCAAAGGATCTCTACGCCAACACCTTAAGTGTTCGGCCACAACTACACGCCCAAAGTTGTGGTGTAAAATTTCTCATGGAATGGTTCGAACAGGAAAGGTGAGTATTGGGCTTGTCCTGTCCGCGACATAGCCCCAACGTAGCCTGTTCCCCTGGATTTGATCAGGACAGAGGAGGTTGATGGGAGATCGAATTGAACTACACACATTGAAGAGGGATAGAGCGGGTGGGGAGGATCCATTCCCATGCGGAGAGAGATTAATAATCAGGGCCGAAAATAAGGAGCCACTTCAAGAAATTTGGGATTCATTCAGCAAAGCTAATGTAGAACTGTTCACAGAAAATTGTGATGAAAGTCTCTCGAGTCATTTTGATGAGTAGTGTTGATGATGCTAATACAATCGATAGGATGAACGTAGATTGGTAAATGTATTTGGTGACAGTTCTGTTCTCGTCCTGTGAGCGAAACCTGGATCTGAAAGAATAAAAGGGGCATTAACAACATCGATCTGAAATTGGATACGTGACAAAAAAACAGAGCCATCATTAACAGTTGGCTTTTGAACTGGAAAAGCTTTCTCGTGAAATCAGCTTGAGGCTTGAGTTCTGCAAGGTCAAGATAATTTAAGTAAAACACGGAAACGCTAGCCTCATTAGCAGACAGTGAAAGGATTACAAGACGCAAATTAAACATTTTCTACAAGTGATATAGTGGACTGGGAAGATAAGTATTATAACCTGTGAACAACAAAGTTCTGGAGCACAACACTTACATTTCAAATACCGAAAACATCCAGGTCCTGATTAATCAGATTGCATTGTCATGCTTTTCTGCAAAACATCCACTTGCAATGTCCTACAAAAGAGTGACAAAACCCATCCCTGTCAGCCCAGGATAGAAAATCCGAAGGGATGAACGTTTGCTGATTTTCTGAAGATTCACAAAGCTAAGACTGGGTTTTGGTGATTGTTTCCTTTCCACTCCCAAGAGCCGCAGTGGTTGAGGCGTTGAGTTGGGGAAAGTAAAATGTGCCCGTTAGCAGCATGTGGGGCTATTTCAGCTTCCCCTCCTCTGACAGCGCTGTGACGTGACTCCGATGTTCTCAGGGACATTTGCTGATGCGAGACAGTTAAAAGATTCCCATTCCCGCAGATCGGGAATTCAAACCGTATGCCGGCTTCAGGACAATGAGAAAGCTTAATTGGGGTGTGTGAAGAAGCTGTGAGCTGTATTTCAAACAGGTAGGTGGAGTCAGATGCGTCATCCATTGCGCCCGTGACCTGTGTGTATCTGACGGCACCATGCTGCATAGTTCTGACGTTATACACATGCGCAGCAATGGGAACCTTCACAAGGTGAACAACCAAAGATAATAACCGTCACTGATTCCCTTCCACAGGCCCAACTTTGTGAAGCAGTATCTTTCACTGGCAAAGGAAACACCCTTGTCCACAGGTGCCTGCTTCATTTCGATCATGATTTCACGCCCCTCACTGTTCTAATCTCATTTCCAAACACTTTGCTCACAGCCTCAAAAGAAGTTCTGCGGGTATCTGCCTGTTCCACCCGAACAGGCAGTGGGTTGCAGATTCCCACCAGTCCCAATGTGAGTGAAATGCTTTTCCCCCTCCACTGATTTGAATCTTAAAGAAGAAGCCGGGGAGCAAGCTCCCGTTCTTTTCGACGACATTTCTCATTTTGTACTCGGCAGGGTTCACGTCTGCGTGGGGAAACCGCAATGGATTTCAAGTCCATCGCATGAACCAATCGGCCCACGAATACAGAACCACACTGACAGCTTCACTTCCCAGGTCTGTCTGCCTGTGGAGCTAAGAAAGAGTGAATCATCGCAGAGTTTGTTTGAATCGAATCACATCACAGTGTTTCGAAAGGCTTAAATATCTGCACACGGTGTTTGCAGATATTTAGGTGTTTCATCCCAAAAGATGAAATGAACTTTCCGTTAAAAACAAAACTAGAAATTGCAGGAGGAACTCAGCAGGTCAGGCAACATCGTGGAATGAGAATCAGAGACAATATTTTAGAATTCTGTTTTCTCCGACAGGTACTGTCAAACCTGCCGAGTTTCTCTTTTTGTCTCGGCTTCTCAGCATCCGCAGTCCCTTCCGTTAGACATTAATTCAATTCAGAAACCCCTTTGTGGAGAAGATTTCCGTTTGGGGAACATTTTCCTGACCCCATTAAAAGCGCACGGCTTGGAAGCCAAGGAAGAACAGCGAACACACCGCCCCAGGGTGGGCTCGAACCACCAACTCTTCGGTTAATAGCCGAATGCGCTGACCAATTGCGCCACAGAGAAAGGCGACAAAATGGGCTGCGCCATCGCTTAGGGGAGGCTATTAGTGAATTCATAATTCAGCCTCCCCGCCTAGAATTACAATTGCAGTCTATCAGTTTTACTTTTCCATAATAAAGCCTGGGAGATTTATTGTAGAGACACTGGGGACAGTCTGAAGACACATCCATGTCAGGAGGAACTAGATTTCTTACTCCGGGGCCGTCGCCCTTCGAGCCTTTCACTGTTTTGCCTGTTCCCGAGTTCTCGCATTGGCTCGGAGACGAGAAGGGGCTTGAATTCCTGATGTGCAGGAACGACAATTCTGTCAATGTCTCAGATCAGTTCATGTCCCGAGAACATCAGAGTCAATCTCCCGGCCTCTTCAACAAGGGGACGGTGCCTGCACTGTCTCTGCTCAGTCGGACAGTTCATCTTTCATTCTCCTCTAAATACGCTTCCCAAAGAGTTTCTCAATGTTCACAAAGCTGGAGACTGGGATTTCTGTTTTGCTTCATGAACATTTTTCCATTTCGTAACTGACAATATTTTGCCAAAACCTCTTCCCAATTGTACGCCATGATTCATTTCCAGGGATGAGGAATTTCCATTCTGGGGAGACATTCCCAAGGCTGGGAATGTTCGCTTTGGAGCAAAGAAGGTTAACTGGAGATTTCCTGGGGCTGTTGGTAATGATGGGAGAAGAAGCGGTGGGAATGGGCAGATTAATGATCAGAAGAATCAATTGCCACTGACCAGAGTCAGTTACCAGAGGACAGGAATTGAAGTTCTTGAATGAAAAGCAGCACTTGTGACTAATAAACACAGAGAATACTGCAGAAAGCCAACATGTCGAGTAGCATCTGTGGAAAGGTAAACAAAGCTGACGTTTTGAGTCTGGTACGTTGTTTGTTCAGGACTCGAGTTTCCTGCATGGCAATCAATTCCCAGACATGAGAAAGCGGGACTTTATTGAGACGGGTTTTGAGAAGTTTGAGCGATAATGTAACCAACAGGAAGTCATTTAAATTCGCCAGCGAAGAAAGCATAGTCAGCAGTTTACCACCTTTGGCGGGGGAGCCCCAAAGGATCTCTACGCCAACACCTTAAGTCTTCAGCCACAACTACACGCCCAAAGTTGTGGTGTAAAATTTCGCATGGAATTGTTCTAACAGGAGAGGTGAGCACTGGGCTTGTCTTGTCCGCGCCATAGTCCCAACGTATCCTGTTGCCCTGGATTTGATCAGGACAGAGGAGGCTGATGGGAGATCGAACTGAACTACACACATTGATGAGAGATAGAGCGGGTGGGAAGGATCCATTCCCATGCGTAGAGAGATTAATAATCAGGGCCGAAAATAAGGAGCCACTTCAAGAAATTTGGGGTTCATTCAGCAAAGCTAATGTGGAACTGTTAACAGAAAATTGTGATGAAAGTCTCTCGAGTTATTTTGATGAGAAGTGTTGATGATGCTAATACAATCGGTAGGATGAACGTAGAATGGTAAATGTATTTGGTGACAGTTCTGTTCTAGCCCTGTGAGCGAAACCTGGATCTGAAGGACTAAAAGGGGCATTAACAACATCGATCTGAAATTGGATTCGTGACAAGAAACAGAGCCATCATTAACAGTTGGCTTTTGAACTGGAAAAGCTTTCTCGTGAAATTAGCTTGAGGCTTGAGTTATGCAAGGTCAAGATAATTTAGGTAAAATACGGAAACGCTATCCTCATTAGCAGACAGTGAAAGGATTACAAGACGCAAATTAAACAGTTTGGACAAGTGATACAGGGGTTTGGTAAGATAAGTATTATAAACTGTGAACAACAAAGTTCTGGAGCACAACACTTACATTCAAAGACCGAAAACATCCAGGTCCTGATTAATCAGATTGCATTGTGGTTCTTTTCTGCAAAACATCCACTTGCAATGTCCTACAAAAGAGTGACAAAACCCTTCCCTCTCAGCCCAGGATAGAAAATCCGAAGGGATGAGCGTTTGCTGATTTTCTGAAGATTCACAAAGCTAAGACTGGGTTTTGGTGATTGTTTCCTTTTCATTCTCAGGAGCCGCAGTGGTTGAGGCGTTGAGTTGGGGAAAGTAAAATGTGCCTGTGAGAAGCGTGTGGGGCTATTTCAGCTTCCCTTCATCTGACAGCGCTGTGACTTGACTCCGATGTTATCAGGGACATTTATTGACGCGAGACAGTGAAAAGATTCCCATTCCCGCAGATCGGGAATTCAAACCGTATGCCGGCTTCAGGACAATGAGAAAGATTAATTGGGGTGTGTGAAGAAGCTGTGAGCTGTATTTCAAACAGGTAGGTGGAGTCAGATGCGTCATCCATTGCGCCCCGGCCCTGTGCGTATCTAACGCCACCATGCTGCAGAGCTCTGACGTGGACATGCGCAACAATGGGTACATTTACAAGGTGAACAAACAAAGATAATCCCCTTCAACAGGCCCAACTTTGTGAAGCAGTATCTTTCACTGGCAAAGGAAACACCCTTGTGTGCCTGCTTCATTTCGATCACGATTTCATGCCCCTCACTGTTCTGGTCTCATTTCCAAACACTTGGCTGATAACTTCAAAAGAAGCTCTGCGGGTATCTGCTTGTTCTACCCGAACAGGCAGTGGGTTGCAGATTCCCACCACTCCACTGATTTGAGTCTTAAAGAAGAAGCCGGGGAGCAAGCTCCCATTCTTTTCGACGACATTTCTCATTTTGTACTCGGCAGGGTTCACACCTTCGTGGGGAAACCGCAATGGATTTCAAGTCCATCGCATTAACCACACGGCCCACGAAAAGAGAACCACACTGACAACTTCACTTCCCAGGTCTGTCTGCCTGTGGAGCTGAGAAAAAGTGAATCTTCGCAGAGTTTGTTTGAATCCAATCACTTCCCAGTGATTCGAAAGGGTTAAATATCTGCACATGGCGAATCTACGTGTTTCATCCCAAAAGATGAAATGAACTTTCCGTTAAAAACAAAACTAGAAATTGCAGAAGGAACTGAGAACGTCTGTCGACATCTGTGGAAAGAGAATCAGAGACAATATTTCAGAATTCTGTTTTCTCAGACAGGTACTGTCAAACCTGCCGAGTTTCTCTTTTTGTCTCGGCTTCTCAGCATCCGCAGTCCCTTACGTTAGACATCAATTCAATTCAGAAACCCCTTTGTGGAGAAGATTTCCGTTTGGGGAACATTTTCCTGACCCCATTAAAAGCGTAGAGCTTCGAAGCCAAGGAAAAGCGTCGAGCACACCGCCCCTGGGTGAGTTTGAACTACCAACTTCATTCTGGACGAAGGACCGATACCCAACATGAGCAAGACGAATGTAGTGTTCAAAATACCATGCAAGGACTGCACAAAACACTATATAGGACAAACAGGAAGACAGCTAACAATCCGCATACATGAACATGAACTAGTCACGAAACGACACGACCAGCTATCCTTAGTAGCCACACACGCAGACCACAAGCAACATGAATTCGACTGGGACAACACTACCATTATAGGGCAAGCCAGACAGAGGAGAAAGTGAGTCTGCAGATGCTGGAGATCAAAGTTGAAACTTTATTGCTGGAACAGCACAGCAGGTCAGGCAGCATCCAGGGA
>NC_057753.1:8945989-8966508 GCF_004010195.1 Chiloscyllium plagiosum
TTTTGGGGAGACATTCCCAAGGTTGGGAATGTTCGCTTTGGAGCAAAGAAGGTTAACTGGAGATTTCCTGGGGCTGTTGGTAATGATGGGAGAAGAAGCGGTGGGAATGGGCAGATTAATGATCAGAAGAACTAATTGCCACTGACCAGAGTCAGTTACCAGAGGACAGGAATTGAAGATCTTGAATGAAAAGCAGCACTTGTGACTAATAAACACAGAGAATACTGCAGAAAGCCAACAGGTCGAGCAGCATCTGTGGAAAGGTGAACAGAGCTGTCGTTTTGAGTCCGGGACGTTGTTTGTTCAGGACTCGAGATTCCTGCATGGCGATAAATTCCCAGACATGAGAACATTCTTTTCTTTTTCCACAAAATTGAAAGCACTATCCCACCCCCTCTCACGCCTCTATTCTCACTCCGCTCAAACTAAATCTCCCGACGGTACAGATTCAGGATCTTACAGAGACCGAAAAGTAAAAACATCAAGGCAAACACCTCTGAATTTTGGATACCTCCACCTGAAAGTTAGTGTCTTTCCAGACATCTAGGAGTGAGTAAGTCTGATTTTGGGAAGCAAATAAAAGTGTCAATACAGGATGAACTTTCAATGCAGCTTCTTGAGAAACAACCAGACACGAAATGGTTAATATCTGGGGAGGTAGAAGTGGGGAGATGGGGGAAATGAGATATCAAGGCATTAGCACCGACACCAGACAGAAACTGAATATACAGGCATGGCAAACATTACGGGCAAGCCAGAGTCATAGAGATACACAGCACAAAAACAGGTCCTTCAGCCCAAATCATCCGTGCCGACCAGATAGCCTAAAGTAATCTCGTCTCATTTACCAGCACTTGACCCATATCCCTCTGAACTCTTCCTATTCATATACCCATCCAGATGCCTTTTAAATGTTATAATTGGACCTACATCCACCACTTCCTCCGGCAGACTATTACTTACACTTGCCTCCCTCACCCCAAACATATTACCCCCCTGTTATGGACTTCTCCCATCCCAGGGAAATGACGTTGTCTATTTACCCTATCCAAGCTTCTCATGACACTATAAATGTCTGCAAGGTCACCTCCTCAGCCTCTGGTATACCGGGGAAAACAGCTCAAGCACTGCGTTTACTTTTGGGTTCACATTCACTGAACCTTCCTCCCATGTAAAACATTGTTTCCCTCCCCAACACTGTCCAGGGAAAAGCAAGGAGTTTGGAGGGTTGGGGGAATGCCAATTAGAATTCCTACAATGTGGAACACGCCATTCTGCCCAACAAGTCAACATTGACCATCCAAAGTGTAACCCATGCAGACACATTCCCCTATCCCATTACTCGACATTAACTGTACACTGTGGGCCCATTTCGTATGGCCACTTCAGCCAAAACTGCACGTTGTTAGATTTTGAGAGGAAACCCACGCAGACACGGCAGGGAGAATGTGAAAACTCCGCACAGACAGTCGCCCCAAGGCTGGAATCGAACGCGGATTTTTGGTGCTGTAATACAGCAATGCTAACCACTAATCCATCGTGCTACCTCCGTGCACAAAAAGAGGTGGGGATTGGGAACTTTGTTAATTGTATCACATAGTGGATTGTTGAGTAAGGTTAAATTTCACGGGATCCAGGGAGAGCGAACCAACTGGGTACAAAATCTAGAAGCGCATTGTTGTAGATACTGGAATCCTTCCTGAAAACAACAATGCTGGAGATCACAGTGGGTCAGGCAGCGCTGTGCTACACTATGACTGGATAGTGTGGATGTGGAGATGATGTTTCCACTAGAAGAAGGGTTGAAGATGCCAAGTCATTGAGAGCATTTAAGACAGAGATAGATTCTTGATTAGGAAGGGGTCAAGGGTTATGCGGAGAGGGCAGCAGAATGGGATGGAGAAACATATCAGCCATGATCGACTGGTGGAGCAGACTCGATGGGCCAAATGGCCTCATCCTGCTCCTGTGTATTATGGTCTTAAAGCTGGGCAGATGCCTTAAGGGGTTCTCACAAACTATTTCAGAATCCTGAAGAGGAATTGTTGGACTCGAAAGTTTAACTCCGCTTTTTCTCCACATATGCTTCTCGTCCTGCTGAGTTTTTCCAGTGTTCTCAGTTTTTGTTTCAGATTTCCAGCATCCACAGTTCTTTGTCTTATTTATCACAGTCATTTCTTGCCCTTCCCAAGTGTCTGGAACTTCATATCTCTGATCTACAAACTGTACACTTACCATAGAAATGAACACTACCTCCTTATTAGAGTAGATTCCTTTGTTGCAAAATGATTGTTCAATTCTGTGATCAGAATTATTGCCTTCGTAATTAATTACACCAGGGACTCTCAAGATCTGAGGCAAGAACACAACCAGATTGTTTCAGACAGAACATTTATGTGATTTGAAGCATTTCCCTAATCCCTACTTTATCAGCATGTTGCTGGGAATGGAGTGTTTGAGTTAAGAAGAAGCTGGGACATTTTTCCAACGCAGCCTAGCAAATTGAGAGATAACTTTATAGAGATTTTTAAAATCAGGAGAGGTATCGATAAGGTGTCATTTCCAGGAGGCTCAGAATATTTTATTGCTCCAGAAGGTGTAAAAGGGGGTCAAAGCTTCAGCAGAAATCAAGCAGAGCTGAGAACAGACAACATCTAGCTCTGTGGGAACAGGGAGACCAGAGGACAGAGAAATCAGGACCTGAAATCCGAGCTGACACCAGACTACCATGTTATCAGTGCTTTGATTAGCAGTGCCCACCGTCTACCTTAACTGAGCTTCCCACTCGACTTGAATGCCACGCATGCCCTCGATATTCAGGATCCAATCCTTGTCATTCTGAAGCCATCTTTCTGGAACGGGTCTCAGATCATAATTATTCTCTTCAACGTGTGCAGTCAATTAATTCGCTTTTGTTAGAATGCAGCACACATTCACATACTGAGCTTTTAGTTTTTTTTGTGATGGTTAGAATCCAGTTTTGATTGCTAGTACATTTGTTCTCCTTGTCCCTTTCTATCATTCTCTGGAGTTTGGTTTCACATCACTACATTGCTCACTGGCCTTGATTTGGATTGGCCATGCTAAATTGCCCAGTGTCCAGGGATGTGCAGGTTAGGTGGGTGAGCCATGGGAAACGCGGGGTTATAGTTTCAAAGTAATAGAAGGAGTAGGCCATTTGGTCAATCGACCCTGCTCCGCCATTCATTAAAATCATGGCTGATCTATCAATCTTCTCAGCTCCTCCTAATTGCATTATCCCAACTACCCTTAATTCCCGTACCACGCAAAAACCCATCCAACAGTGTCTTAATGAAGCTGCCTCTACTGCTTCCTTGAGCACAGAATTCCATAGATGTACCGCCCTCTGGGAAAAACAGCTCCTCCTCATCTCTGTCCGAAATCTCCTCCCCACTAATCTTGCAGCCTCCTCTCACCCACCAGCAGAAAAGACCTGATGGGGTGGTGATGGTGGAGTGTTTAGGAGGTGTGTCTGAGTGGTATGTTTTTGGAGGGCTCAGTGTGGACTTGATGACCTGAATGGCCTGCTTCCACACTGTAGGGATTGCAAAATGATTGTTCAATTCTGTGATCAGAATTATTGCCTTCGTAATTAATTACACCAGGGACTCTCAAGATCTGAGGCAAGAACACAACCAGATTGTTTCAGACAGAACATTTATGTGATTTGAAGCATTTCCCTAATCCATACTTTATCAGCATGTTGCTGGGAATGGAGGGTTTGAGTTAAGAAGAAGCTGGGACATTTTTCCAACGGAGCATGGCAAATTGAGAGATAACCTTCTAGAGATTTTTAAAATCAGGAGAGGTATAGATAAGGTGTCATTTCCAGGAAGCTCAGAATATTTTATTGCTCCAGAAGGTGTAAAAGGGGGTCAAAGCTTCAGCAGAAATCGAGCAGAGCTGAGAACAGACAACATCTAACTCTGTGGGAACAGGGAGACTAGAGGACAGAGAAATCAGGACCTGAAATCCGAGCTGACACCAGACTACCATGTTATCAGTGCTTTGATTAGCAGTGCCCACCCTCTACCTTTACTGAGCTTCCCACTCGACTTGAATGCCACGTATGCCCTCGATATTCAGGATCCAATCCTTGTCATTCTGAAGCCATATCTCTGTAAGGAGTCTCAGATCAGAATTATTCTCTTCAACGTGTGCAGTCAATTAATTCGCTTTTGTTACAATGCAGCACACTTTCACATACTGAGCTTTTAGTTTTATTTTTTGTAATGGTTAGAATCCAGTTTTGATTGGTCGTACATTTATTCTCCTTGTCCCTTTCTATCATTCTCTGGTGTTTGGTTTCCACATCACTACATTGCTCACTGGCCTTGATTTGGATTGGCCATGCTAAATTGCCCAGTGTCCAGGGATGTGCAGGTTAGGTGGGTGAGCCATGGGAAACGCGGCGTTATAGTTTCAAAGTAATAGAAGGAGTAGACCATTTGGCCCATCGACCCTGCTCCGCCATTCATTAAAATCATGGCTGATCTATCAATCATCTCAGCTCCTCCTAATTGCATTATCCCAATTACACTTAATTCCCCTACCACGCAAAAACCCATCCAACAGTGTCTTAATGAAGCTGCCTATACTGCTTCCTTGAGCACAGAATTCCATAGATGTACCGCCCTCTGGGAAAAACAGCTCCTCCTCATCTCTGTCCGAAATCTACTCCACCCTAATCTTGCAGCCTAGTCTCACCCACCAGCAGAAAAGACCTGATGGGGTGGTGATGGTGGAGTGGTTGGGAGGTGTGTCTGGGTGGTATGTTTTTGGAGGGCTCAGTGTTGACTTGATGGCCTGAATGGCCTGCTTCCACACTGTAGGGATTCAATGATATACTGCAGTTATGTTTGCCCCAGATCACCGGACACAGAATGTCCCATATTCCACAAATCGAAAGACAATTCCCACCTTGCCCTCTTGTATGTGTGTTATCTAAATACTTAATCATTTCTAGTGAATACAGCCCACAACTGCTGCTGCTGCCAGTAACCTTTACAATGCTGGTGAAACAATGCAATACCTGCAGTCCTGAAAATCGTAAGGCTTCTAACGATACCAGTTATTGATTTACTGCACCTTCTGATTGACAGCATTGGAAATACAATGTTGGAGCCTGACAGAAATGAGCAGTTTAAAACAAAAACCTACCTAACCCTTCACTAGGCTCCCCGCTCAGCACACTGTGCTTATTGCCGGGAAAACTTAAAACACTTCATGAAAATGCAATGAATTTCCACTTTCGAACAAAATCCTGGATGTACTCACTCACCCAGCTCCTATCTCACAAATGGAAGATTTCTGCTCCTCGTAAGGGCAAAACATCTTTGAACGCTGCTTCTGAAATTCCACTCTTCACAACGACACTTCTGCTTTCACCAAAGATCATTATAGTCATGCAGCACGGAAATAGAGCCTTCGTCCAACTCGTCCGTGCCAACCAGAGATCCAAAATTAATCTCGTCCCATTTGCCAGCATTTGTCCCATAACCCTCTAAACCCTTCCTATTCATATACCCATCCAGATGCCTTTAAATATTGTAATTGTACCAGCCTCCACCATTTCCTCCGGCAGCTCGTTCCATAAACACATCACCCTCTGCATGAAAATGCTGCCCCTCAGGTCCCTTTAAAGTCTTCCCCCCAACAACCTCCTAAATCTTTTCCGAACCCTTTCAAGTTTCACAACTCCTTTCCGACAGCAGGGAAACAGACTGAGTGCGGTATTCCAAAAGTGGCCTTTCCAATGTCCTGTGCAGTCACAACATTATCTCCAAACTCCTATACTCAGTGTTCTGACCAATAAAGGAAAGCGTACCAGACGCCTTCCTTGCTATCCTATCTACTTGCAATTCCACTTTCAATGAACTATGAACCTGCTTTCCAAGGTTTCTTTGTTCACCAACACTCCCCAGGAATTTACCATTAACCACATAGGTGCTGCCCTGATTTGCCTTATCAAATTGCAGCAGCTCATATTCGTCTCAATTAAACTCCATCCACCACTCCTTGGCCCTTCGGCTCATCTGATCAATTATAATTTATATCAAACTTTCTTTCCTCTCTTATTCCCTAAAAGCTGAAAATCTCCATCCCACACACTGTCCCTCCATTCTCACTTTGTTGAACCTAATCCCTGCTGTCCTCATCCTGAAGAGTTTGGTTCATGCTGATTAACAGACCCACATTCAAGGGGGATCTAACTGAAACGTACAGAATATTGAACAGTCTGGACAGTGTGGACATTGGGAAGATGCTTTCATTGGGAGGAGAGACTCATACCCATGGGCATAGCCTCAGCATAAAGGGAGAATGGAGATTAGGAGCAATTTCTTTAGCCAGAAAGTGGTGAATCTATGGAATTCATTGTCACAGAAAGCGGTGGAGGCCAGATCACTGACTATGTTTATCACTGAGATAGAGCATCAAGGGTTGAGAGTTGCGGGGAAAAAACGGGAGAATGGGGCTGAGAAACGTAACAGCCAGGATAAATTGGGAGCAGGAGTAGTTCACTTGAGCTTTCCAACCTGCACCAGCATTGAACACTTCATAACTGGAAATGGATATACCTACATCTAGGGTGGATAGTCTGGAACTTTTCTCACTGGAACATAGGAGATTGAGAGATGACCTTATAGAGGATTATAAAATCATGAGGGATACGGATGAAGAGAACAACAGGTGTCCTTTCCCTCAGGTGGGGGTTTCAAGATCAGGGAGCAAATATTTTGAGGTGAGTAGAGAAAGAGTTTATGAAAACAGGACAAAGATCGTTTTTTAAGACAGTGGTCTGAGTGCAGAATGAATGTCCAGAAGAAGTCATAGAGTCATAGAGATGTACAGCACAGAAACAGACTGTTTGGCCCAACTTGTCCATGCCGACCAACTATCCCAACCCAATCTAGTCCCACCTGACAGCACACGGCCCCATATCCCTCCAAACCCTTCCTATTCATATACCTAACCAAATGCCTTTTAAATGTTGCAATCGTACTAGACTTCACCACTTCCTCTGGCAGTTCATTCAATAAACGTACAATCCTCTGCGTGAAAACGTTGCCCCTTAGATCTCTTTTGTATCTTTCACCTCTAACACTAAACCCATGCCGTCTCGTTCTGGACTCCCCCACCCCAGGGAAACGACTTTGTCTATTTATCCTATTCATGCCCCTCATGATTTGATACATATACAGTTACAACGTTTAAAAGACATTTGGATAAGTACATGAATATGAAAGTTTCAAAGGTTTATGGGCCAAACACTGGTAGGTGGGACGAGTTTAGTTTGAGAACATACTCAACATGGACTAGTTGGATGAAGGGTCTGTTCAGAGCTGTCATACTCTGTGACTGACCTGTACTGGTCTTAGAACCATTTTCTTACCTCCTCCCAAAACCATCCACTTCTTTGTTGTTCAAAACTCGGATGAACTTAGCCTTGAATATGTTCAATGACCCCACTTCTGAACTCATTTCCTCTTCGTAATATACCACTTGCCTTGCTCATTGCCTGCTGCATCTTCCCGACAACTGGCATTGACTGGTGTGGAGGGACTCTGAGACCCCTTTGTACATCCATACATCATTCCTGATAAAGGGCTTGTGCCCGAAACGTTCACTGTCCTGCTCCTCAGATGCTGCCTGACCTGTTGTGCTTTTCCAGTGCCACATTGTTCGACTTTCACCTCTCGTCCTCACTTTCTCCACATTCCAATATATCACCATTTAAACAATGCACTGCTTTTTTTAAAACTGCAAAGGCTATAACTTCACACTGCGGCACTGCACTTGCCATGTGTTTGCCAATTGAGACACAGACCTGGACCAACTTCGGGAAGAGGCAAAACACTGATTTCTGAACAAAAACCGTAGCACACTCAAAACGTCGGCTCTGTTTACCTTCCCACAGATGCTGCTCGACCCGTTGGCTTTCTGCAGTATAATCTGTGTTTGTTCTACACAAATGCTACTTTCCATTAAAGAACTTCAATCCCTGTCCTCGGGTAACTGAGCTAGTCAGTGGCAGTAGGTTCTTCTGATCATTAACCTGCCCATTCCCACCACTTCTGCTCCATCATTGCCAACAGCCCCTGGGAATCTCCAGTTAACCTTCTTTGCTCCAAAGAGAACATTCCTAAACGTGGGAAATGTCTCCACAAAGTTCAAATTCCTCATCCCTGGACATGATGCAAGTGTTACAATGGGGAAGAGTTTTGGGCAAAATATTGTCAGTTAGCAGGTGGAAAAATGTTCAGGAAGTAAAACAGAAATCCCAGTCTCCAGCTTTGTGCATCTTTGCAAACTCTTTGGGAAGTGGAATTAGAGGAGAATGAAGGATGAACTGTTCGACTGAGCAGAGACCGTCCAGACATCGTCCCCTTGTTTAAGAGGCCGGGAGATTCTCTGGACATGAACTGATCTGAGACATTGAAAGAATTCTCTGCACATCAGGAATTCAAACCCCTTCTCGGCTCGGGACCAATGAGAAAATTCGGGAAGAGGCAATACACTAAAAGGCTTGGAGGGCGATGACCCCGGTGTAGAAGGGCTAGTTCCTCGTGACATGGATGTGCCTGCAGATGGTGGGATCAGACTGTCCCCATGTCTCCAAAATGAATGTCCCAGGCATAATTATGGAAAAGTAAAACTGATAGAAGACAATGGTAATTCTGGGCGGGGCAGGTTGATTTATGAATTGAATAGTAGCTTCCTCAAGGAGACGGTGCGAGAGCGGCCGGGACCTGTTTCTGTGGCGCAATTGGTCATCGCGTTCGGCTTTTAACCGAAAGGTTGCTGGTTCTAGACCACCTGCAAACGGATTGTTGTTCTCGCTCCTACCGCTTTCTTGGCTACGAAGGTGTGCGTTTTTAACGGTGTCAGGAAAATGTTTCCCAAACGGAAATCTTCTCCACTGAGGAAGCACAGAGGGGTTTCTGAATTGATTGAATTTCTAACGTGAAGGACTGCGGATGCTGAGAGTCCGAGACAGAAAGAGGAACTATGGAGAAAGTCAACAGGTTTGGCTGTACCTGGATGAGAAAAACACGTGTTCTGAAATGACGTCTCTGACTCTCTTTCCAGAGATGCTGCCTGACCTGCTGAGTTGCTCCTGCAATTTCTGGTTTTGTTTCTAACTGAACGTCCATTTCGTCTTTCGGGATGAAACACCCAGACTCGCCATTTGCAGATATTTAACCCTTTCGAAACCTGTGAAGTGATTGGATTCAATCAAACTCTGCAATGATTCACTCTTTCTCAGCTCCACAGGCAGAGAGTCCTGGGAAAGGAAGCTGTCAGTGTGGTTCTGTATTGGTGGACCGAGAGGTGAATACGATGGACATGAAATCCATTGCGGGTTCCCCACGCAGGTATGAACTCTGCCGACTACAGTTGAGAACTGTCGTCAAAAGGAAAGGGAGATTGCTCCACGGTTTTTTTTTAAAGATGCAAATCAGTGGAGGGGTTGAAATATTTCAATCACATTGGGACTGGTCGGGAATCTGCAACCCATTGCCTGTCAGGGTGGAACAAGCAGATACCCACAGAGCTGGTTTTGAGTCTGTGAGCCAACTGTTTGGAAATGAGACGAGAACAGTGAGGGGCGTGAAGTCGTGATCGAAATGAAGCAGGCACCTGAGGATGAATTTTATTTGCCAGTGAAAGATACTGCTTCACAAAGTTGTGACTATGGAAGGGAAGCAGCGACGGTGTTTATCTTTGGCTGTTCCTCTTGTGAATGTTCCCATTGTTGCGCATGTCCGTGTTAACGTCAGAACTCTGCAGCATGGCGGCGTCAGGTACGCACAGGGCCGGGGGCGCAATGGATGACGCATCTGACTCCACCTTCCTGTGTGAAATGCAGCTCACAGCTTCTTCACACACCGCAATTAATCTTTCTCATTGTCCTGAAGCCGGCATAAGGTTTGAATTCCTGATCTGCAGGAACGAGACTCTTTTCACTGTCTCGCGTCAGGAAGTGTCCCTGAGAACATCAGAATCCCGTCACAGCGCTGTCAGAGGAGGGGAAGCTGAAATAGCCCCACACGCTGCTCACAGGCACATTTCCCCAACTCACCGCCCCAACCACTGCGGCTTCTGGGAGTGGAAAGGGAACAATCACCAAAACCCAGTCTCATATTTGTGAATCTTCCGAAAATAAGAAAACTGTTCATCCCTTCGGGTCTTCCATCCTGGGCTGACAGGGGTGATTGTAAATGGCTGTCCAGTCATGGACGATTCGTTTTGGTTGAAAAAATCTTCCTTATCTCATCCAAGCATTTCTTGCCACAGAGAACTGTGCAGTCGAGTTCATATATATTTCCTTGTAAATAACATTCGTTTGCTGGTTGTTTGTATCGGGCATTTCAGGAACATTAGCCGCTATTCAAGTGTGTTGGTAGGTTTGTGGGCCACCATGATGCAGTGAGGTTTGAGTTATCTGGACATCATTTAACAGATGTAGTTAATATAAGGTCACGTGGCTAGGGTTTCTGCACACGCTGTGTCTGCTTGTGTCAATTTGTTGATGAGAAATCGGCACACTGGGTTTATTGGGTCGGCAAAAGTGAGGACTGCAGATGCTGGAAGCCAGAGTTTAGATCAGAATGGAGCTGGAAAAGCACAGCAGGTCAGACAGCTTCCGAGGAGCAGGAAAATCGACGTTTCGGGCAAAAGCCCTTCATCAGGAATAGAGGCAGGATGCCTCCAGTGTGGAGAGATAAATTGGGTGTGGGGGGCGTGCTGGGGCGAAGGTAGCAAAGAGTAAAATACCTGAATGGTGGTGGGGATTGAGGTGACAGGTCAGAGAGGAGGGTTTAGCGGGTAGGTGTGAAGGGAGATTGGCAAGTAGGACAGGTCATGAGGTCAGTGCTGAGCTGGAAGGTTGGAACTGAGGTAAGGTGGGGGGAGGGGAAATGAGGAAACTGGTGAAGTCCACATTGATGCCGTGGGGTTGAAGTGTTCCGAGGCGGAAGATGAGGTGTCCTTCCTCCAGGCGTCGGGTGGGGAGGGAGCGGCGGTGAAGGCGGCCCAGGACCTGCATGTCCTCGGCAGAGTGGGAGGGGGTTTCAAATGTTGGGCCATAGAGCGATGGGGTTGATTGGTGCAGGTGTCCCGGAGATGTGACTTGACTCTCCAGTCTCTCCAATGTTGTGTAGATCGCATCGGGAGCAGTGGATACAAAAAATTACATTGGTGGATGTACGTGTGAAATCTTCATACAAATGCAGCCTGGGTTCGATTCCTGGGCAGCGAAGCAATTTTCAGTAGAGCTACGAATACACATTCGAGTCTCCCTGGTGGTCTAGTGGTTAGGATTCGGCGCTCTCACCGCCGTGGCCCGGGTTCGATTCCCGGGCAGGGAAGCAATCTTCAGCGTCTTGATTTGCCACCCATTCTTCTTAAATGCCCTGTGCAGTTATTTATTGATCTTCATAGTTCCTGGTTGCTGCAGTGTGCAGTGGCTCATTGAAATAGTGTCCTGATTCAGATTTGCTTTTATGTGTAGTGATGATTGCTTCTGTCGTTAAGTACTTGGTTTGCGTGCGATGTTTTCCTGTAGACGCTGTTTTGAATTTACCATTGACTGTTCGCTCTACTGTGACATCTAGAAATGGCACTTTGTTGTTGTTCTCCTCTTTTGTGAATTTTATGCCAGTAAGGAGATTGTTGATGGTGTTGTAGGTTTCCTCTAATTTGTTTCATTTTTGATGACAAAAGTGTCATCGCTGTAGCGGACCCAAAGTTTGGGTTGGATCGTTGGAAGGGCTGTTTGTTCGAGTCTCTGCATTATTGCTTCTGCTAGGAATCCTGATACTGGTGGTTTCGTGGGTATTTCGTTGATTTGTTTGTAGGGCTTGTTACTGAATATGAAGTGGGTGGTAAGGCACAGTTCCACGAGTTTGACAGTGCTATCTTTGCTGATGAAGATGGTGCTGTGTTTGTGTCTTTGGTTCTTCGAGTAGTGTCTCCAGTTTTCTTTGGCCGCGTTGATGTTAATGGATGTGAACAGAGCTGTGATGTCAAAGGACAACATTATTCCATCCTCTTCTATCTTAGTGTCTTTGGTGTTCAGGAATTCTTGGCTGGAGTAAATGGAGTGGAGTAAATCTTGGTGTTTTAGTCTTCAGTGGAGGCCTTTGACTAGTCTGTATTTTGGTGTTCCAAGTGGTGAGACTATGGGCCTGAGGGGAGCTCCTCGTTTGGAGAGGAGGAGAACAGCAACAAAGTGCCATTTTTAGATGTCACAGTAGAGCGAACAATCAATGGGGAACTTCAAACGAGCATCCACCGGAAAACAACACACACAAACCAAATACTTACACACAGAAGCAATCACCCCAACACCCACAAACGAAGCTGCATCAGGACATTATTTCATTGAGCCACTACACACTGCAGCAGAGAGAAACTACGAAGAGCACAAGAGAAATACGTATATAGTGTATTTAAGGAGAACGGATACCCAATAAACCTAGTCCGCCGATTTCTCAGTGATGCTTCCAAGCTGACTCTCAAAAATTCGGTTTGTCCCTCCATTCTTTCCTGTATGTTTTTTGTGGGTTTTGAAAGCTTTTGCAATCCTCTGACTGAGTATTGGAGTTGAGACGTTATGTTGTGGCTGTACAGGACATTGGTTAGACCACTTTTGGAATATTGTGTGCAATTCTGGTCTCCCTCCTATCAGAAGGATATTGTGAAATTTGAAAGGGTTCTGAAGCACCAATGGGTCCACAGAGGGGAAGGGGCCCTTCTACTGCCCTGAGTGTGGGAAGGCTTTCAGTGATTCCTCTGCCCTGCTGACGCACCAGTTGGTCCACACCGTGGAAGTCTGTTCACCGGCCCCAAGTGCGAGATGTCCTTCAGCAGTTCTTCCCACCTGCTGAGACACCAGTGGGTCCACATGGGGGAGAGTTAGTTCAGTTGCCCTCAGTGCAGGAAGGCCTTCAGCAATTCCTCAGCCCTGCTGAGGCACCAGTCCGTTCACACCAGAGCGAAGCCGTTCTCCTGCCCCAAGTTTGGGAAGGGCTTTACCCGCTCCTCCACACTGCTGAAGCACCAGCTGATCTACACGGGTGGTGGGAGGGGGACGCCATTCTGCTGCACTGAGTGCGGGAAGGCCTTCAGGAATTCCTCCGCCCTGCTGAAGTAATAGGGTGTCCACACCGGGAGAGGCCCTTCAGCTGGCCCGAGTGTGGGAAGAGGTTCATGTTTTCCTGCAACTTGCGGAAGCACCAACGTGGGCACCAGCGCTCCCAGCAATCAGATCCCACACGTGGCGCTGCCTTGAGTCACACCCCAGGAATGAACCTCCTGCCAGTTCTGACAGTGGGTGCAGTGGGAGAGTAGGTGGGCTGTTTTTGTTTTCTGCTGGACTGCAATTGTCTCCCCCACCCCCCACAATCACAACCCCATGATGGCACAGGGTTAGCACTGCAGCTTCATGGCACAGGAACCCAGGAATAATTCCACCCTTGGGGGTCTGAGTGCTATTTATGGAGTGTAGGAAAATGGATCTGACTGGGTTACTCTTCGCAAGATCAGTGCAGACGTGTTGGGCTGAAAGACCTGTTTCCACATTGCTGAAGTTCAACCATCCTATGAGCTTTGCTTTCAGTGGACACTGCTGCTCATTGAGCCCGAGACTGCACATTGCCAATGAAATGATCCAGAGAAACCTAAGACCGCAAGAACATGAGAGCAGAAGTTAGGCCATTCAGCCCGTCGAGTCTACTCTGCCATTCGTTAGTGACAAAAGTAGTGCAGATGAGATTAGCTACAGTGTGGAAACAGGCCATTTGTCCCAACAAGTCCACACCGACCGTCCGAAGAGTAGCCCATCCAGACCCATGTACCTCTGACTAATGTACCTAACTCTATGGGCAATTAAGCATGGCCACTACACATGACCTGCACATCATTGGTTTATGGAAGAAAACAGGAACGCCCAAAGAAAACCCACGCAGACACTGGGAGAAGTTGCAAATTCCTCACAGACAGCCGCCCAAGGGTGGAATCAAAGCTGGGTCCCCGGCGCTGTGAGGCTGTAGTGGTAACCACTGAGCCCCTACATATTGCACCCAGAAATACGCAAGCAGGAGGTTGGGAGAATACAGCAAGCCAAGCAGCACCAGGATGTGGAGTAGTCAGCGTTTTGGGTATTAACCCTTCTTCAGGACTGAAACGTTGACTTCTCTATGAGAAACGATTTACAGGAATGTTGCTGGGGGTGGAGGATTTGAGCTACAGGGAGAGGCTGAGTCGGCTGGGGCTGTTTTCACTGCAGGATCGGAGGCAGAGGAGTGACCTAATAGAGGTTACAAAATCATGAGGGGCATGGACAGGGTAATAGACAAGGTCTTTTCCCTGGGGAGGGGCAGTCCAGAACTAGAGGGCATAGGTTTAAGGTAAAAGGCGAAATATATGAAAGGGACAACTTCTTCATGCATAGGGTGGTATATATATAAAATGAGCTGCCAGAGTATATTTGGATCAGATGCTGTCAAATGGGACTCGATTAATTTAGGATATCAAGTCAGCATGGACAAGCTGGACCAAAGGGTCTGTTTCCATGCTGTTCGTGTCTCTGACTAGTGTCTCTAACTTTGAATAGTTCAATCTTGTTGAGCTCACCTCCTCAAATGTTTCAAATGAATCCCTCCGAGCGATACTGTTTAAAAATGCTGAGTTGGGCAAAGTATCCCATCAAGTTCAACACAAAACAAGAGTTGATGAAGTCAGAAGTCGGAACACCAAGGGGACCAAAATTGATCACAATATTCCAGGTGCAGCCGCATCAACGTCCTGTATAACTATAACATAACTTGCCAACATCGATACTCACTTCCCTATGTGATGAAGGCAAGTGTGCTGAAACCTTTCTTCAGTGCCTTGTGTACTGATGTAATCAGAATATAGGACCTACTTTAAACTAATGCACAATCCAGCTGCTTGGAGCCCAAAAGCAGAGTAGTGCTGCGTGTGTGTGCTGGGCAGATAACCCAGAGGTCGACGGGTCAAAACTGTGTGATGCTATTGCTCAATGTCTCCGTAAGCTGCTTTCATTTGCAAAGGTGCTCTGTTCTGTATCTTGCCTTTGCATCTGCTTCCCAAATCTTCTTCAGTGGAGGAGTGGCAGTGCCAACAATCCCCCGGAGCTGGAGGAAGGTCCGAGCTTCAAAAAGCGGGGGGTAAGGTTGGAGGTTGGATTTGCTCAAGGTTTGTATCTATTAACTTATTCAAATGGTACCAACTGTATGGTGCTATGGTTTACATTAAAACTGGAGGATCATATCAGAGTGTTTATATTTAGCAGTGGTAGTTCATAAAATGCACTCCCTGGAGGAGCACCCTCTATGATGCAGCATTTCTTGCCTTATGCCCTTCCCCCATTTCTTATCTCCCATCTTGATTTTATTTTTTTTTTGGTCAAATTAATTTCATATTAATCAGTCTTGGTATTCACTCTGTGCTATTAATTTGTTTGTTCGAATATTGTAAGTCAAAATTAATGCTGTAATTTCATATCTGATGTCAGAGTTTGACATTGAATATGCAGGTGTGAATACCAGTAAGTTGTGAAAATGCATCAAGAACTTGTGGTTTTTTAACAAAAAGGGCAGTTCACTGATATTCATGGCATTGTCTCATTTGGGAGTGATGATTCAAATCTGACCAACATACCGTTTCACGCAGTCACCCAATTTAATTAAAATTTTCTTTAATTTAGTTCAAGAAAATGGCTCCGGCAGGCTAAGATTTATGCTATCTATTTATAAGATTATGTCCATTGCTCTCAATATGGTCTCATCCACATTCAGGAAACTGGACGCAAACTTGCGGAATGTTTCAGGGAACAGCTCTGGGACTGTGAAACTAAACGACCGACCGCTCTGTGGCTGAACACTTTACCTCCCCCTCGCATTCCACCAAAGACATGCAAGTCCTGGGACTCCTCCACTGCCAAACTCTTGCTACCCGACGCTTGTAGGAAAAACACCTCACCTTCTGACTTGGGACCCTCCAACCACATGGTATCAATGTAGATTTCATCAGTTTCCTCATTTCCTCTCCCCCAACTTGTCCCAGATCCAAACTTCCAATTCGACACTAACCTCTTCATCTGTCATACCTGTCCACCTTGCTTCTGACCTATTTGGACCAACTTCATCTCTGATCTATCACCATCAATCCCTACCTCCATTTATCTATTGCACTCAAAGTTACCTTCCCTCCAGCCCCACTTCCTTCCCATTTATCTCTCAGCCCCCTTGGGCCACCCTTTATTCCTGATGAAGAGCTTATGCTCTAAACCAAGACTGTGATGAAGCAACATCCTCAACAAATAGGAAATAGCTCCCAAGTCAGATTTCATTCCCTCTTCTGTTTCCCAGTTCTTTCAGAAATAAGAAAATGATCTTCCACTTTGCGCTATCTGATGTATTATGCCACATCACTACTTCAGCCACCTTTTAAGAATCCTTCCAACCTGTTTTTCTAACAATTGTGGAGGTGACCAAAAGCAAACATTTCACTCCTCCTCAATGCCCCATTTCTCCTCCTATGAGCCACTTTGTCATGTTGTGTATGTTACAAGCAGCCGAGTGCACTTGGTTTCTGAATTGAAATTTGGTCATTGAAATGATCAGGATTAATATTTATCGATGGCTAGCTGTGTTTGCACTAACTGTAATTGTCCACTAATATGATGTCTTTTGTTCCACCAAAACTGGAAACAATGATCTGTGTTTATATTGCAGTCGGATGTCGAAAATCATCCCAGCGATCTTCACGTTATTGTAGTTTACTGTGGCCATAACGGCATTGCGTGGCAGTTTGATGTGACTAAAACTTGGATGGAAAGGATGTAGATTGATGAGAAGTCAAAATGGCAGAGTCTCTGGCCACAATCGATCTGTCTGGCTTGATTATGTGAGTGGCTGCACTTCAAGAGCAACTTCCACTCCATCACTTCAACCAGCAAGAGGAGATAAGTGTGAACACAACATTCCAACTGTGACATATACGCATTGCTTCGATGTTATTGATCAAAATCCTGGTACTCGCTCCTGAACCTTTATTATAGACCGCATCATATTTGTGAAGCAATTTAAGAGGCAGCTCACCACCATTTTTTCAAGGACGGTTTGGGAAGACTTGCTTGCAGAGCCAATGATATGCACATGATGTTGGAGACAGTCAACTCGTATGGATAGATGATTGGCTAACCAATAATACAGGAGGGATAAGGGGCATGTTCAGGATCGCAACTTGTAACTAGCAATGTGCCACAGGGATGAGTGCTGGGGCCAAAATTATTTACAATATGGATAGGAATTACTTGGATAAGTAAAGTGAATGTACTCTTGTCAAGACTGCAGTAGAAATAGTTGATTGGAATACAGGTGGTGAGGATGACATGCAGAGGGATATCGACAGGTTAAGCAAATGAGCAAAACCTTTGCCGATGGAATAGAATGTGGGAAAATGAGGTTGTGTACTTTGCCAGGAGGAAAAGTGCTGAATGTTAAATGGAGAAATCTGCTGAATAGGAGGATTTGCAAGCTCACATCCATGAACACTTCATCCAAGTTCAGTGAGTAATAGGGAAGGCAAATGGGAGGTTGGCCTTTAAATGGAGTATAAAAGTAGGGAGGTTATAGTGAACCTATATCAGACACCAATCAGGCCACAACTGAACACTGGGAACAGTTTTGGGCCTTTTAGCAAAGGAAAGATATACTGGCGTTGGATGCAGTCCAGAGAAGGTTGACCAGGATGATATCAGGGATGGAAATAATGTCTTATGAGGAGAAATGAATAGGATGTGCCTGTGGTTAATAGAAGTTCGAAGATTTCAAGGTAACTTTATTGTCACAAATAAGATTCTGAGGAGACGTGACAGGCTAGAAGTGGGAAAGTTTCCACTTGTGGGTGAGTTTAGAACCAGAGGGAATAACCTGCAAATAAGGGATTGCATGTTTAGGACAGCTGTTGAGCCTGGATTGATAAGTGCATTCAAAACTAAGATTTTTTTTTAAATCAGAAAGGGAATTGAGGATTATGGGGAAACAGCGGAAAAGTGAAGTTGATGTTTTCCATAACAATAGTGGGAGACAAAGTGCGACATCCCATGAATGAATAAAAGAAAGTATTCAGGAAAAAAATTGTCATTGAAGGGAAGATTGGGATCTAGTGATAATGGTTGACCAACCCAGAGATCTAGGTCTTCTGAGAACACAAATTGAAATCCCATTATGGCTGCTGGTAGAATTTATGTTCAACTCATAAAAAGACCTGGAAGTGAAAGTTTCTCTCGGTCCTAGAAACCAGGAAACAGTTATTCACTAAAATAATTAATTGCAGATATTGGGGATCAGCAACAAAAGGCACAATTTCTGGGGAAACGCAGCAGGTCTGGCAGCATCTGTGGAGAGAAAACAGTTAATGTTTTGAAACCAGCCACGTTTTGAAAGACCACTGCACTCAAAAACGTAACACTGTTGTCTCTTCATAGATGCTACCAGAACTGTTGAGTTTCTCCAGAAACTGTCCTTTTCAGTGCACGAAATCTACCATTCATGAACCCTGCATGCATGTATGCACGTGCGTGCGCGCGCGCACACACACACCTTGTGACTCCAGACCGACTATAATGTGGTTGACTCTCAACTGCCTTCTAGCATGTAGTCACAATTACTGTGTTCAGGGCCATGAGGGACAATGAGCAAATGTTGGATGTGCTCGCAATCATCACATTCCACAAAATATTTTCTCATAACTGAAAAACAAAACATAGATTAATGAAGGACAGCCAAAACAAAGTGCTATGGGAAAGTCGTGCCCAAATAACCTGATTTGCTTATAGTTATATTTTTAAAAATCCTCTTCAGAGAAGACATTGATTACACCACTGTTGGAATACTGCATGCAATTCTGGGCTCTCTGCTACAGGAAGGAGGTTGCGAAACTTGAAAGGGTTCTGAAAACATTTACAAGGATGCTGCCATGGTTGGAGGGTTTGAGTTAAAGGAAGAGGCTGAATCGACTGAGTTCATTTTCCCGGAAGTTTTGAAGGGTGAGGGGTGACTTTATAGATGTTTATAAATTCATGAGGGCATAGATAGGGTAAATAGGAAAGGTCTTTTACCTGGGGTGGGAGAGTCCAAAACTAGATTGCATAAGTTTAAAGTTATTGGCAAATGGAGTTTAATATAGCTAAGTGTGAGGTCTTACATTTTGTATCGTCAAATCAACGTAGGATTTACATGTGAATGGTAGGACCTTGAGTGTAGTTGAACAGAGGGATTTTGAAGTTCAGGTTTTGGCACACAGGACTTCATCAGTGATGGCATTCAGTTTAATAAACCAAATTAAAGGAGAGATATGCACCAAATATTAACGTCTACCAACAAGCACTTGCATGTCCCCGGCAGAGTGGGAGTGGGGGTTGAAATGTTGGGCCATAGGGCGATGGGGTTGATTGTTGCGGTTGTCCTGGAGATGTCCCCTCAAGCGCTGTGACTTGATTCTGCGGGGAGTTTCCAGTCTCCCCAATGTAGAGGAGACCCCATCGGGAGAAATGGATACAAGAAATGATATTGGTGGAAGCCTTCGAACTCCCGTGGCCCGGTTTCGATTTCCGGGCAGGGAAGCAATTTTCAGTTGAGCTGTCCAGCTGTCCCTGTCTCCCTGGTTGTCTAGTGGTTAGGATTCGGCGCTTTCAGCGCTGCGGCCCGGGTTCGATTCCCCGTCAGGGAAGCAATTTTCCATGCGTATTTTGGCTCCCCATTCTTCTCAAATGCGCTGTCCAGTTACTTATTGGTCTTCGTAGTCACTGGCTGCTGCAGTGTCCTCATTCAGATTTGTTTGTATTTGCAGGGATGATTACTTCTGTAGGCAAGTACTTGTTTCGTGTGTGTTGTTTTCCTGTAGAGGCTGTTTTGAATTTACCATTGACTGTTCGCTCTACTGTGACATCGAGAAATGGAACTTTGGTGTTGTTCTCCTCTTTTGTGAATTTTATGCCAGTAAGGATATTGTTGATGGTGTTGTAGGTTTCCTCTAATTTGTTTCATTTTTTGATGACAGAAGTGTTTCATGGGTATTTCGTTGACTTGATTGCAGGGCTTGTTACTGAATATGAAGTGGGTGGTAAGGCACAGTTCCACGAGCTGGACACTGTTATCTTTGCTGATGAAGCTGGTGCTGTGTTTGTGTCTTTGGTTCTTCGAGTAGTGTCTTCAGTTTTCTTTGGCCACGATGATGTTAATGGATGTGAACAAGGCTGTTATATCAAAGGACAACATTATTCCATCCTCTTCTATCTTGGTGTCTTTGGTGTTCAGGAATTCTTGGATGCAGTAAATGGAGTGGAGTGAATATTCGACTTGGTGTTTTAGTCTTCAGTGGAGGCCTTTGACTAGTCTGTATATTGGTGTTCCAAGTAGTGAGACTATGGCCTGAGGGGGGCTCCTGGTTTGAAGAGGAGG
>NC_057753.1:8966520-8969789 GCF_004010195.1 Chiloscyllium plagiosum
GAGAACGGGTCCCCAATAAACCCAGTCCGCCGATTTCTCAGTGATGCTTGCAACCTGACTCTCAAAAATTCGGATTGTCCCTCCATTCTTTCCTGTTTGTGTTTTGTGGGTTTTGAAAGCTTTCACAATACTCTAACTGAGTATTGGAGTTGTGAAGTTATGTTGTGGCTGTACAGGACATTGGTTAGACCATTTTTGGAATATTGTGTGCATTTCTGGTCTCCCGCCTATCAGAAGGATATTGTGAAATTTGAAAGGGTTCTGAAGCTCCAATGGGTCCACAGAGGGGAAGAGGCCCTTCTGCTCCCCTGAGTATGGGAAGGCCTTCAGTGATCCCTCTGCCCTGCTGACGCACCAGTTGGTCCACATCGGGGAAGGCTGTTCTCCGGCCCCAAGTGCGAGATGCCTTCAGAAGTTCTTCCCACCTGCTGAGACACCGATGGGTCCACACTGAGGAGAGGCCATTCTTCTGCTCCGAGTGCAGGAAGGGCTTTGCTCTTCCCTCCGACCTACTGACCCATGGGTCGGATGTCGTTCAGTTACCCTATGTGCAGGAAGGCCTTCAGCAATTCCTCGGCCCTGCTGAGGCACCAGTCCATCCACACCGGGGAGAAGCCGTTCTCCTACCCCGAATGTGGGAAGGTCTTTACCCGCTCCTCCACACTGCTGAAGCACCAGCTGGTCCACACGGGGGAGTGGGGGTTGGGGAGGCCATTCTGCTGCCCTACGTGCGGAAGGCCTTCAGCAATTCCTCCTCCCTGCTGAAGCATCAATGTGCCCACACCGGGGAGATGCCCTTGAGTTTGCCCGAGTGTGGGAAGAGGTTCAAGTTTTCCTACAACTTGCGGAAGCACCAGCGTGGGCACCAGCGCTCCCAGCAATCAGATCCTACCAGTGACGCGGCCTTCGGTCACCCCCCAGGACTGAACCTCCTGCCAGTTCTGACAGTGGGTGCAGTGGGAGAGTAGGTGGGCTGTTTTTGTTTTCTGCTGGACTGCAATAGCCTCCCCCACCCCCCATAACCACAACTCATGGTGGCTCAGGTTTAGCATTGTTGCCTCATGGCACTAGGAACCCAGGAATAATTCCACCCTTGGGGGTCGATGTGCAATTTATGGAGGGTCGGAAAGTGGATCTGAGTCGGTTACGCTTCGGAGATCAGTGCAGATGTGTTGGGCTGAAGGACCTGTTTCCACATTGTAGGAGTTCAACCATCCTTTGAGCTTTGCTTTCAGTGGACACTGCTGCTCATTGAGCGCGGGACTGCACATTGCCAATGAAATGATCCAAAGAAACCTAAGACCGCAAGACCATCGGAGCAGAAGTTAGTCCATTCGGCCCGTCGAGTCTACTCTGCCATTCGTTAGTGACAAAAGTAGTACAGATAAGATTAGCTACAGTGTGGAAACAGGCCATTTGTCCCAACAAGTCCACACCGACCGTCCGAAGAGTAACCCATCCAGACCCATTTCCTTCTGACTAATGTACCTAAGTCTATGGGCGATTAAGCATGGCCAATCCACATAACCTGCACATCTTTGGTTTATGGAAGAAAACAGGACCACCCAGAGAAAACCCACGCAGACACTGGGAGAATGTGAAAACTCCTCACAGACAGCCACTCAAAGTTGGAATCAAACCTGGGTCCCCGCACTGTGAGGCTACATGGTAAAAACTGACCAACTAAATATTGCAACCCGTAGTAGGCAAGCAGGAGGTTGGGAGAATACAGCAAACCAGGCAGCACCAGAATGTGGAGTAGTCAGCGTCAAAGTTGGAATCAAACCTGGGTCCCCGCACTGTGAGGCTACAGTGGTAAAAACTGACCAACTAAATATTGCAAGCCGTAGTAGGAAAGCAGGAGGTTGGGAGAATACAGCAAACCAGGCAGCACCAGAATGTGGAGTAGTCAGCGTTTTGGGTATTAACCCTTCTTCAGGACTGAAACGTTGACTTCTCTATGAGAAGCGATTTACGGGAATGTTACTGGGCGTTGGGAGGATTTGAGCTACAGGGAGAGGCTGAATAGGCTGGGGCTGTTTTCACTGGAGCATCGGAGCAGAGGAGTGACCTAATAGAGATTACACAATCACGAGGGGCATGGACAGTGTAATAGACAAGATGTTTCACTGGGATGGGGGAGTCTAGAACTAGACGGCATAGGTGTAGGGTAAGAGGCGAAATATATTAACGGGACAACTTCTTCATGCAGAGGGTGGTATATATATGAAATCAGCTGCCAGAATGTATGGGCCAGGTGCTGTCAAGTGGGAGTAGATTAATTTAGGATATCAGGTCAGCATGGACACGTTGGACCGAAGGGTCTGTTTCCATGCTGTACGTGTCTCTGACTATTGGTCCTGATGTAAGTTTAAAATAGAGTACAAGTAACTTTGAATAGTTCAATCTTGTTGCGCTCACCTCCTGAAAAGTTTCAAATGAATCCCTCCAAGCGATCCTGTTTAAAAATGCTGAGTTGCACAAAGTATCCCATCAAGTTCAACACAAAGCCAGAGTTGAAGAAGTCAGAAGTCAGAACATCAACGGGAACAAACCTCATCACAATATTCCAGGTGCAGCCTCATCAACGTCCTGTATAACTACAACATAACTTGCCAACATCTATACTCAATTCCCTAATTGATGAAGGCCAGTGTGCTGAAACCTTTCTTCACTGCCTTGTGCACCGATGTAATCAGAATATAGGACCTACTTTAAACTGATGCACAATCCAGCTACTGGGTGCCCAGGAGCAGAGTAGTGCTGCGTGAGTGTGCTGGACACGTAACCCAGAGGTCGATGGGTCAAAATCGTGTGATGCTATTGCTCAATGTCTCTGTAAGCTGCTTTCATTTGCAAAGGTGCTCTGTTCTGTACCTTGCCTTTGCATCTGCTTCCCAAAGCTTCTTCAGTGGAGGAGTGGTAGTGGCATCAATCCCCCGGAGCTGGAGGAAGGTCCGAGCTCCAAGAAGCGGAGAGTAAGGCTGGAGGCTGGATTTCCAGCATCTGTGGAGAGAAACCAGTTAATGTTTTGAATCCAGCCAAGTTTTGAAAGACCACTGGACTCAAAGCAGTAACACTGTTGTCTCTTCATAGATGCTACCAGAACTGTTGGTTTCTCCTGAAACTATTCTTTTTAGGGCAGGAAATCTACCATTCATGAACCCTGCATGCATTTATGCACGTGTGCGCACACACACACACACACACACACACATATACAGAAAGGCACACGCGCACAGACTGAGAGGCGTGCGCACACAGAGACA
>NC_057753.1:8970019-8973971 GCF_004010195.1 Chiloscyllium plagiosum
TCAACTGCCTTCTAGCATGTAGTCACAATTACTCTGTCCAAGGGCCATGAGGGACAATGAGCAAATGTTGGATGTGCTCGCAATCATCACATCCCACAAAATATTTTCTCATAACTGAAAAAAAACCATAGATTAATAAAGGACAGCCAAAACAAAGTGCTATGGGAAAGTCATGCCCAACTAAGTGATTTGCTTATAGGTGTATTTTTTAAAATCCTCTTCAGGGAAGACATTGATTACACCACTGTTGGAATACTGCATGCAATTCTGGGCTCTCTGCTGTAGGAAGGAAGTTACAAAACTTGAAAGGGTTCAGAAAACATTTACAAGGATGCTGCCATGGTTGGAGGGTTTGAGCTAAAGGAAGAGGCTGAATCGACTGGGTTCATTTTCCCGGAAGTTTTGTAGGGTGAGGGGTGACTTTATAGATGTTTATAAATTCATGAGGGCATGGATAGGGTAAATAGGAAAGGTCTTTTACCTGGGGTGGGAGAGTCCAAAACTAGATTGCATAAGTTTAAAGTTATTGGCAAATGGAGTTTAATATAGCTATGTGTGAGGTCTTACATTTTGTATCGTCAAATCAACGTAGGATTTACATGTGAATGTTAGGACCTTGAGTGTAGTTGAACAGAGGGATTTTGACGTTCAGGTTTTTGTACACAGGACTTCATCAGAGATGGCATTCAGTTTAATAAACCAAATTAAAGGAGAGATATGCACGAAATATGAACGTCTACCAACAAGCACCAAATCTGTTTCATATTCCGTATTTTGAACCAAGAGATCTCGGGTTTCGGGTTATTAGCTCCTAGAAAATGGAGTCGTGGGTAGACAGGGTGGTGAAGAAGGCTTTTGGCATGCTTGCTTTCATTGGTCAGAGCATTGAGCACAGGTATTGGGGCGTCTTGTTGCAGCTGTCACACGCCACACAACAACGATAGGCGTGACGCTGCCCCCCTCTGACTGGCTGTCCCTTTGAATATCTGGGGGAAGATTAGACCCACCTGCCTGTGTTTGGCTCATATGTACTTATCCAAATAATTTTAAACATTGTAACATTTCCTGCATCACCACTTCCTCTGACAGTTCATTCCACAGATGAACCACCTTCAATGCAAAAAACGTTGTCCCCACCCGCACCCCGTCCTTTTTAAATCTTCTCCCTCTCATCTTAAAAATATACTCCCAAATTTTGATCTCCCCTATCCTTCGGGAAAAGACAAAGGTTATTCACCTTATCTTTGTCCCTCGTGACTTCATAAACCTCCATAACCTCCACCCTCAACCTTCTACACTCCAGTGAAAAAAAGTCCCAGCCAATGCCGTCTATAAATCATTCTGGCAACATCATAGTTAAAAAAGGTGAGCTTTAAGAATTGACTGAAAGGGCAGTGAAGATTCAACTAGCTGACAGTGGATCTGAAATCACATGTAGATCAGGCCAGGCTCGGACAGCAGGAAACCAGAAACGTTTTTACAACAAACCACAACCGTTTCATCATTAGACTCTTAATTCCAGATTTATATTGAATTCAGATTCCACCATCTGCCGTGGCAGGTTTTGAACCCAGGACCCCAGAACATTACCTGGGTGAATAGTCTGGTGACAATAAAGTCGACCATCACCTCCCCAGAACACATTGGCATATTGTGTTTAGAGGTAACAGAGGAGCAAGAGGTTTCAGCCGCTGCTAAGTTGTTGATGTGACACAAGGGAACATCAGCACTCTCAGTAATGGCACATCCTGAAGCCTGGACCCTGTTTCAGAGGTAAGCGCTCGGGAACCATAAGAAATAGAAATTGGAAAATGCCATTCAGCCCCTTTAGCCTGCTTCTCCATTCAGTAGGATTGTGGCTGACCTGACATTTCCCACATGCACTTTCCTGCCCTTTTCCTGTAAGTGTTCATCCCCCGACTGATCACGAATCTATCGATCGTAGTTTTAAATGTGACATGAAGGCTGTCAATAGAGTTACTTGGATGGGGGAGAATGGGGAGGGGGGGGCGGGGGGGGGGGCTCAGGTCGAACTTGGGGACTAAAACAATGGCTTCACACTTCACAATATCTAACTAAGGGAATGTTTATAGATGATAGTTAAAATTTCCTGAAGAAGGGCTTATGCCGGAAACGTCGGTTCTCCTGCTCCTTGGATGCTGCCTGATTTGCTGCGCCTTTCCAGCAACACATTTTCAGCTCTGATCTCCAGCATCTGCAGTCCTCACCTTCTCCGAGAGAGTCCCATGGAGTCTCACAGAGTGACACAGATGTACAACACGGAAACAGACTCTTCGGTCCAACTCGTCCATGCAGCCTCGATATCCTAACCTAATCTAGTCCCACTTGCCAGCACTTGGCCCAAATCC
This sequence comes from Chiloscyllium plagiosum, assembly GCF_004010195.1. Lineage (NCBI taxonomy): Eukaryota > Metazoa > Chordata > Chondrichthyes > Orectolobiformes > Hemiscylliidae > Chiloscyllium > Chiloscyllium plagiosum. Next base: position 8,972,389 of record NC_057753.1, read on the forward strand.
CCATAAAGCCTTCCTATTCATTTACACATCCCGATGCATTTTAAATGCTGCAATTATACACCCTCCATCACTTACTCCAGTAGCTCATGTCGTACATGCATCACCCTCTGCGTGAAATGTTTGCCCCTTAAGTTCATTCTATATCTTTCCCCTCCCCTCCCTAAAACTATGCCCTCTAGTTCTGGGCTCCTCCATCCCAGGGAAAAGAACTTGTCAATTTGCCCTCTCCAAATCCCTCATGATTTTATAAACCTCTATAAGGTCACCCCTTAGCCTCCGATGCTCCAGAGAAAACAGTCTATTCAGCCTCGCCCCACAGCTCAACCCTCCAACCCTGGCAAAATCCTTGTAAATCTTATCTGCACCTTTTCTAGTTTCCCAACATTTTTCCGATAGGAAACAGACCATAATTACATGCAATATTCCGAACGTGGCCTGACCAATGTTCTGTACAATGGCAACATGAGCTCCCAACATCTATCCTCAATGCTCTGACCAACAAAGGAAAGCACACCAAACGCCTTCTTTACTATCCAATCTGCCTGCGTCTCTACTTTTAAGGAACTATCAACCTGAACTCCAAGGTCTCTTTGCTCAGCAACACTTCCAATGAACTTACCATTAAGTATAAAAGTCCTGCTCTGATTTGTTTTTTCCTAAATGCAGCACCTCATATTTATCTACATTAACATCCATCCGCCACTTCTCAGCCCATTGGCCCATCTGCTCAAGGTCCCGTTGTAATCTGAGGTAACCTTCTTTGCTGTCCACTACACCTCCAATTTTGGTGTCATCTACAAACGTACTAACGATACCTCCTCCGTTTACATACAAATCATTTATATAAATGACAAAAAGTAGCGGACCCGGCATTGATCCTTGTGATACACCATTGGTCACAGGCCTTCAGTCTGAAAAGTAACCCTCCATCACCACCCTCTGTCTTCTGCCTTCTAGCCAGTTCTGCATCCAAATGGCTAGTTGTCCCTGCATGCCATGAGATTAAACCTTGCTCACCAGTCTCCCATGAGGAACCTTGATTAACGCCTTCCTGAATTCCATATAGATCACGTCCATCGCTCTGCCCTCATCAATCCACTTTGTACTTCTTCAAAAAACTCAATCAAATTCGTGAGACATGGTTCCCCAAGCATAAAGCCATGCTGATTATCCCTAATCAATTCTTGCCTTTCCAAATACATGTAAATCCTATCTCTCAGGATTCTCTCCAAAACCTTGCCCATCACAGATGTCACGTTCACCGGTCTATGGTTCCCTAGCTTTTCCTTGCCACCTTTCTTAAATAGTGGCACAACGTTAGCCACCCTCTAGCCTTCCGGCATGTCACCTGTGACTATTGATTATAGAAATATCTCAGTGAAAGGCCCAGCAATCACTTCCCCAGTTTCCCACAGAGTTCTAGGGTACTCCTGATCAGGTCCTTGGGATTTATCCACTTTTATGCATTTCAAAATATCCAGCAATTTCTCATCTGTAATATGGGCATTTTTTCAACATGTCACCATCTACTTTCTCACATTCTATATCTTCCATGCCCTTCTCCACAGTAAACACTGATGCAC
>NC_057753.1:8973988-9010033 GCF_004010195.1 Chiloscyllium plagiosum
TGCAGCTCCACACAAAGGCCGCCTTGCTGATCTTTGAGGGGCCCTATTCTCTCTCTTGTTATCCTATTGACCTTAATGTATTTATAAAAACCCTTTGGGTTATCCTTAACTCTATTTGCCAAAGCTATCTCATGTCCCCTTTTTGTGCTCATGATTTCCCTCTTAAGTATGCTCGTACTGCCTTTATAATCTAAGGATTCACTCGATCTCTCTTTCGATACCTGACATATGCATCCTTCTTTATGTTAACCAAAATCTCAACTTCTCTAGTCATCCTGCATTCCCTACACTTACCAGCCTTTCCTTTCACCCTGACTGGAATATACTGTGTTTGGACTCTTGTTGTCTCATATTTGAAGGCTTTCCATTTTCCAGCAGTCCTTTAACCTGCGAACATTTGCCCCAAATCAGCTTTTGAAAGATCTTGCCTAATACCTGAGTCTTCCTCAATTTTAGAACTTCACCTTTAAATCTGACATATTATTTTCAATCATGTTAATAGAATTATGGTTGCTGGCCCTTAGGTTTTGCACCTCGCCAGTATGTACATCTACATTGTGAATTAGAAAATTACCTTGTACACAGGCCTTCAGTCTGAAAAGTAACCCTCCATCACCAGCCTCTGTCTTCTGCCTTCTAGCCTGTTCTGCATCCAAATGCAAATTCCTCTATTTGGCGGATAAGTAAATGGGCAGGAGTACACCTTGGGTCCACTCTTCCTTCATTCCCATCAACCCTAACCCCATTCCCACCCCAATAGTCCAACGGCACTTTCGCCTGCAACTGCCGAATGTGTGACAGCAGCCCATTTACCTGCTCCCTCCTCACTATCCAAGGGCCCAAACTTACCTTCCAGGTGAAGCGGCACTTTACCTGCACTTCCCACAACCCAGTCTACTGCATTTGCTGCTCACAATGTGGTCTCATCTACATTGGGGAAAACGAAGCGTAATCTGGGTGACTGCTGCACAGAACATCTACGTTCTGCCCGCAAAAAAGACCCTGAGCTTCCAGTTGCCTGCCAATTCCACACCCCATCCTGTTCCCTGGCCAACATCTCTGTCTCAGGTTTGCTGTAGTGTTCCAGAGAAGCTCAGCACCAGCAGAACGAAGAGCACCGAATATTACACTTGGGGACCATACATCTCTCTGGTCCCAATTTCGAATTCAATAATTCTAGGGCCTGAACTCCATAGTATCCTCGTCCCTTCCACACACATCAAGCCTTGTTATCACATAGTCTGTCATTACACACTACCTATTCTTAGCCACGAACAGTCTCCATTCACCCTCCCACGCAGATCGTTATCAACTCCCTTTCCTGTCCAACAGTTCTTCCCTCGCTTTGCGGTCTGTCCTGATCTATCATTTACTGCATCCGCCTTCCTCCCACAATATCTCCTGCATATAAACCAACGTTTTCCCAATTACCATCATTTCTATAGAAGGGTCACCGGCAACGACTGTATTTTTTGTTTCTGATATACAGCATCCGCAGTTCTTTCATCTTTTTATTGAGGTAGAATTGGAAATTGTTTCGAGAGACAGAAGGAGAGGAGGGAGAGACGGAACAGACATGAACTGTTGATCTCCGTTGTTAGTCACAACACAAAATCATTGTAGTGCGATCACTTCCCTTAAGCATGAACAGCGGTCACCTGCCATCCGTGAGCTTGTGGCGCAACAGTAGCGCGTCTGACTCCAGCATCAGAAAGTTGCGTGTTCAAATCACGTCAAGCTTAATGAAATCAACTTCTTACATTTCAAATCAAGAAAGGATTCGGTTCACTCCGGGTATCTGTTGAGCCAAGTCTTCTTTCTGGAAACTTTCAATCACACGTGAAATTGTGCTGTCAGTTTGATTTGTGAACACAGTGTCAGGGAGGTGGTATGCCCATTGTCTGGGTAAATGCTCAGCTCCCCCAGTTCATCACGGGATTTAAACACAGCCGCCTCCTGCTGGGCAGCCGCTTCGTTCAGTTGGTGACAGTGCGGTGTGAATAACGTCATACCGATATTTTGACAACATAATCCAGAGACTCCCAGCTTTATGTTTCAATTTATCAGGAGAGTGACAGCGAGTTCAGATAGAAATGTTTCCCACCAACAGCAAATCCTTTCCTCTCACTGGACACAGTTATAATTATCTTTATTCAACAGGAGGAGCGGAAACTACACTCTGGCATCCTCTCTCCACATTAACGGTGAGACTGAATTTTATTAACGGTGTCAGTAAAATCCAATGGCGGACACTGATTTGGTTCAGTCGATTTTTTTGCCAAGTGTAATTCACCGAGAGGATGCTGCTGTGGGAATTTCTGCAGGGCCTCCTGCACATGAAACACACCGCAACTGATGTGTTTCACCTTCACCAGTTTATTCCTATCTCGAAGAAGTGAGGTTTGATGATTCGGATCATAGCAGCCAGACAGAGGACAGGAGAAGAGCACTCAGCCCTTCACAAGCTTGTCACCACAGCTGGGTCATCGGGGCCCGTGTATCAGTATGGGATAGTAATCTGCATCTACTGACTGGAAGCACAGCAGATTGGAGTGCTGGTGGGACTATCACACAGGAGAAAACGGCTTCGACCTATCAACTGGAGTGGCTCCCAATGCGCAACTCCGCTCACCTCAACTGAATAACTGTAAACAAATTACTCCGTGATTCAAAGGAATACTCGGTTTTGAATCTGCATTGTGTCATGTACCTTCGAGAATGACGTCAAAACACCTTCATTGCTGTGATGGAGTATCCTGTTGGGCAGAATATATCAGTTGTCAAATTTCCTACGTTCTGTTGGTCCAACTCCGATTTCACTCAGAATCACAAAATGTGTGACAGCGCAGACTGAGGCCATGCAGCCCACCTTAGCTCTGCTGGCTCAACACAATATGTAAATAAGTGTCTCATTCTGTCGACTTCTCCCTGTAAATCTGCACATTGTTACATTGAACATGCCCACCGAATTCCCTTTTCTGTCCATTGAATCTACCTCTTTGTCACTGTCAGACAGCGACTTACTGACCCCACTCCCTGTGCGAAAACGGTCTTCCTAATGTCACTTTTACTTATTTTCCTGATGATTTTCAATCTCTGCCAAATAGTTCTCGATCCTTTCAGGCCTGGGAGCATTTTCACTGCATTATTTCCTCTGCCGAAAACCCTCATGACGTGGAAAACTTCAATCAGGCCAGCTTTCAACCTTCTGTTCACCTAAGACAACTGCCCCAACTTTCCAATCTACCTTCATGACTGACATTCCTCATACACGGTACCATTCACTTCAACTTGTTCAGCGCTGTCTGCAATCACTTCACTTCCCCGGGTATCGGGTCCTTCGTTCTGGTGAGTTGTTGTCTGAGAGTGGCTGTTGGTTTGTGTGCTGTTATGAGTCCTAGTGATCGCAGTAGTCTGGCTGTCAGTTCGGAAATGGCCCGATACCCAACATAAGCAAAACAAATGTAGTGTGCAAAATCCCATGCAAGGACCGCACAAAACACTATATAGGACAAAGAGGAAGACAGCTAACGATCCGCATCCATGAACACCAACTAGCCACGAAACGACACGACCAAATATCCTTAGTAGCCACACACACACAGATGACAAGCAACATGAATTTGACTTGGACAACACTACCATTATCGGGCAAGCCAAACAGAGAACAGCCAGGGAATTCCTAGACGCATGGCACTCATCCACAGACTCTATCAACAAACACATCGACTTGGACCCAATATACCGGCCCCTACAGCGGACAGCTGGAACTGACAACCGGCCACTATAAATGCCGGAGGAAACAGCACAGAAGCGCTTCACAGGAGGCTCCCAAGCACTGAGGATGTCACCTAGAGAGGGGACGAAACGTTTGCAACACAAATGCCCAGCTCGGCAAACAGAACGACAGCAGTTCTGCATTCCCCCATCCCAGGGAAAAGACCTTGTCTATTCACTCCATCCACGCCCCTCAAGTTTTTATAAACCTCTTTAAAAAATATCTCTCAGCCTGCGATGCTCCTGGGAAAACAGCCCCATCCTATTCAGCCTCTCCCTGTGGTTTAAAGCTTTTACCCTGGCAACATCCTTTTGAATCTTTTCTCAATCCTTTCAAGTTTCACAACATTGAAAGTCCCCTTCTTGTCTCGAACCTGTGCCCTATTTTAGTTGACCTTTCCTCCGTGAAGGGATTAAAAAGCCTCTGACGATCATAGAATCCCTCCAGGGTGGAAACAGATGATTCAGCCCAACAAGTCAACACCGACCCTCCAAAGATTAACCCACAGGGACTCATTCCCCTACCCCTATTACTCTATATTTACCCCTAACTAATGCACCTGACATACACATCCCTGAACACTCGGGCAATTTACACACAGACAATCCATTTTAACCTGCCTATCCCTGGACACTATGGGTAATTGAGCATGGCTAATCCACCCTAACCTACACATTTTTGGAATGTAGGAGGAAGCCCTTGCAGACATGAGAGGTGGCATGCAGGAAAAATGTGCAAACTCCACACAGACAGTCACCCGAGACTGAAATCGAACTCGGGTCTCCGGCACTGTGTGGCATCAGTGCAAACCACTGAGCTACCCTGCCACCCCTGTCCAACCAATCTGTGTCTCATCATATTGTCGAGGTCTCCCCTCAGCCTCTGTCTTCCCAGAGAGAAAACAAAATCAGGTTTATGCCACATCTCCTCATAACTAGAGCCCTTCAGGCCTGGCAATGTCCTGGTGAACCTTGTCTGTACCCTCTGCCAGAGCACCCACATCCTTCCGGTAGTTTGGCGACCAGAACTGAACGCAGTATTCCAAATATGGCCAGAATAAATAGGTGTAACTCGCCAACTCTTACACTCAAGCAAACGTGCTGTGTTTCTTCTTGATCACCGTACCCACCTGCTTTACCACTTCCACGGATCTATATGCCCAAACCCTTCTGTATGCCAGTGCTGCTATGAGTTCTGCCAGTTATCATACAATTCTTATATTTCCTTCGTCTCTAGCTTTGGACTTCCTCTACCGTGGGGAATAGACATGTAAAGTTGAGCAGCCAGACAAATTTCAAAAGGACACAAAAGGCGTGTCTGCACATGGGACAATTGAATGAATCCTTTCCCACAATGGCGGCAGATGAACGTCATCTCCCTGGTGTGAACTCGCTGGTGTATCTGCAGGCTGCACAGCCAACTGAATCCCTTCCCGCATACTGAGAAGGAGAATGGCGTCTCCCCAGTGAGAACGCATCTGTGGGTGTCTAGTCCCTTTCCCACAGTCCTCACATTTCCATGGTTTCCCCATGAGGGGAGCATTCTTTGTGTCACGCTGGGTTTGAAATTAAAAACAGAATGGATACATAGTCTCTCCCCACTGTGAGGGGTGAGATTTTGATCCCCCAAGCTGAGTAAATTGTTTGACGCATTTTTCACAGACAGCGGACTGAATCTGCCTCACTCGGGTGTCTCAGTATTATTCCTGCCATACCAGTGTTCAAAATCTCTCACACAGACAAAAGCAAACATTTCTTCTCGAATTCAATGGCTGCTGATATTCAAGCCCCATTGATTCAAGTGGCTCTGTCAGATGATGACGTATCATTTGTTTTCAGATTTCTTTCTGCATGTCTTCCTGCAAAAAGAATCACAAATTGAGTGATCACTGTCAGTACTGTTAAATGAACATAACATCGGTGGCAATTCCTGTAGATTGCTAGATGAGTGCTGACCATATGTTATGCAGGACCCAGAAAACCCTCATGCAACAAGATAGCCTGAAGTGTGTGTGGAGGAAAACTTAATTTAGATCGCAATAACCTGGAACAAGCTGTCGACAAAGGTGCTGGAAATGGAGCTGAATCAAGAAAATGATAATGAAATGTCAAGGCTGCTTGGGAAAAGAAAGCCAGCGAAGTTACTGAATGACATCCTGCTGTCCTAGTAATTTAAAAAAAAAACAAAAAATATAGAACGTAACTCTATTACTGCATTAGAAGGTGAAAAATCGTAGCCACACAGTTTTTATAACAGCCAACAATATCAGATATACACCATATGAAGCAACATATGTCTTCCTTTGAAATCAATGTGCCAATCCCTTAAATACTGCTCAGTGCCATGAGAAACTACCCTTATAATTCTGAACATGAGGAAAGAAGTGAACCTTTTCCAGGGTGCAAACTCTATACGTGCCAAACTGAGGGAATACACAAGGAAAATACCTTTGAGAGGGACAGAGAGCATCTGAGCACCTTTGGAGAGCCTGCTCCCTCCATGGAGTCACTCCAGTTGCTACAAGTGAACAGTCTCCACCCCACACCCCACCCCCCACGCCTCTCTTTCTCCCCCTCCCAGGTTGAGGAATGGAAAGGGGGAGACATTGCTTTGCTCCCAGATATTGCCCAGAGGGAGGGAGTTTCATTCTGAAATTGACAGGGCTACCTCCACGTTGAGACGTCCACAATGGGGTGGGGACGCACTGCGCCTGCGCTGCCCTGCAGTTGAGGCACATGGGGAGGGGAGGACACTTTGCAAACTCCTTTCGATATCTCCCACGTCAATGCAGTTTGAGTTCAAGCAAAGCACAGGGTTTAATTTTAGCTTTACACTCTCAAAAAAACCCCACCTCTGTGAATCCAACACTTTACTCCCCCCTCCACTCCATGGAAATATCGATTTGAGAGATTCCAGAGTTGGAGTTGCTGCCGTACCTGCTGTAGGGGGTTTAGTAGAAGCTGTTTATTTTAATGAACCATTTCATTTCAACCTCATCCTTGCCATTCAAATACTAATTTTACACAGAGGGTGGTTGATGTGTGGAATGAACCTCCTCAGGAAGCGGTGGATGCGGGTACAATAAAAAGACATTTGTTTTAGTGCATGAATAGGAAAGGTTTGGAGGGATACAGGCCAACAGCAGACAGGAGAGCCTGATTTAGTTTGGGATTATGGTTCGGATGGACTGGTTGAAGCAAAGGTCCATGATCATGCTGTATACACTCGATGGTAAGTTCATAGTTCCTTGAAAGGGGAGTCGCACATAGACAGAATAGATAAGAAGGTGTTTGATATGCCTGCCTTTATTGGTCAGTACATTGAGTGCAGGAGTCGGGAGGTCATGTTGCGACTGTAGAAGACATTGGTTAGGCTACACTTGGAGTATTGGAAGCAATTCTGGTACCAGTGATCCCACCCTGACACACCATAAACCAGAGATAGTGACTGAAATTGACTCTGATACAAAATCAAATCATTAAATCGCTGCAGTGCAGAAACAGGCCATTTGTCTCATTGAATGCATTCGGTACAGGAGTTGGGAGGTCATGTTGTAGCTGTACAGGACATTGGTTCAGCCACTTTTGGATTATTGCATTCGATTCTCGTCTCCCTACTGTAGGATAGGAACGATGTTGTGAAACTTGAAAGTGTGCAGAAAAGATTGATAAGGATGTCGCCAGGGTTGGAGGGTTTGTGATATAAGGAGAACCTGAATAGGATGGGGCTGCTTCCCTGGAGTGTCGGAGACTGAGGGGTGATCTTATGGACATTTATAAAATCATGAGGGGCATGGATAGGGTGAATAGGCTAAAGGAAGTGGTGGAGGCTGGTACAATTGCAACATTTAAAAGTCATCTGGATGAATGTGTGAATAGGAAAGGTTTGGAGGGATATGGGCCAAATGCTGGCAAATGGGACACTAGATTTATATAGGACATCTTGTCAGCATGGATGTGTTGGATCAAAAAGTCTATTTCCGTGCTGTAAATCTCTATGTCTATTTGATAACAGATGCTTTATTTCTGTTGATGTAAATATTGTTAGGGATAGAGAATTCCTCAAGTAGGGGATGATAATAATCCTGGGAGACCCCTAATTCTGGTTTAATATCTAATTAACACACCTTAAGCGCCAAATGTGCATTTATGTATAATTTTGTTTCATTTTTCTTGTTTTACTCCCTGCTCCGATGACTCTCTCACTCTGGATGGTTATCAGGCTGAGAACATTGTGGATTGGGCCTTGATCGACTGAATGTTTTATTGCTCTGGAAGGTGTAAAAGGGGCTCAAAAGTTTCAGCAGAAAGCCAGCTGAGCTGAGAACAGACAACATCTTACTCTGTGGGAACAGGGAGAAGAGGACAGAGAAATCAGGACCTGAAATCCGAGCTGACACCAGAGTACCATGTTATTAGTGCTTTGATTAGCAGTGCCAACCCTCTACCTTTACCTCGCTTCCTCTTCAACTTGAATCCACGTACCCTCTCAATATTCAGATCCAATCCTTGTCATCCTGAAGCCATGTCCCTGTAAGGAGTCTCAGATCATAATTATTCTCTTCAATGTGTGCAGCCAATTCATTCAGTTTTGTTACATTGCAGCACACATCCAGCCATACAGTCTTCAGTTTCAATTCTCGTGTTCTGTATAATCCAGTTTTGATTGATTAGATTCGATTCCCTTCAGTGTGGAAACAGGCCCTTCGGCCCAACAAGTCCAGACCGACACCCTGAAGAGTAGCCCTCCCAGACGCATTTCTTCCTGATTAATGAACCTAACACTATGGACAATTTAGCATGGTCATTTGACCTGACCTGCACATCTTTGGACTGGGACATTTACATTCCGTGTCCTTTTCTATCATTCTCTGATGTTAAGTTCCACATCACTACATTGCTCACCTGCCTTGATACGGATTGGCCATGAAAAATGCATGTTTATACATTTGCAGTAACAGAAGCAAGAGTCGGCCATTTGGTCCATCGAGCTACTCCACCATTCATTAAGATAATGCCTCATCTATCTATCGTCTCAGCTCCTGTTACCTGCATTATCCTGACTATCCTAAATTCACCAACCATACAAATTCCCATCGAACTATGTCTTGAATATGGATGCCTCTACTGCTTCCGTGGGCAGAGAATTCCATAGATTCACCACTCTCCGCGAAAAGCAGTTCCTTTTTCTCTGTCTTAAACCTACTCCCCTTAATCTTGTGACCTAGTCTCACTCACCAGCAGCAACAACTAGATAGGGTGGGTCTGGGTGGCATGCTCGTCGGATGGGTCAGTGTGGACTTGATGGGATGAATGGCCTGCTTCCACGCTGCAGTGATTCTATGATTTACCGCAGTTGCGTTTGCCATGGACCGCAGCACCAGAACCTCCCACCTTCTGCAAATCGAAAGACAAGTCCACCCTGCCCTCTTGTACATGTGTTATCTAACTGCTTAATCATTTCCAGTGAATCCAGCCCACGCCTCCCGCTGCTGCGAGTAACCTTTACAAAGCTGATGAGACAATGCTATACCTGCAGTACTGAAAATCGTAAGGTTTCTAACGATACCAGTTACTGATTCACCACTCCCACTTATGGACTGCATTGGAAATACAATGTTGGAGGCTGAAAGAAATGAGCAGTTTAAAACAAAAACTCACCTAACCCTTTACTAGGCTCCCTGCTCAGCACACTTTACTTAAATCACTTCAACTCCACATTGCAACAAATTCCCACTTTCCACCAATATCCTGAATGTCCTCACTCACTCAGTTGCTGTCTCACAAATGAAAGATTTCATTGTAGCTTCTGCTCCCAGAAAGGACAAAACATTTTTGTAAGCTGCTCTGAAAGTCCAGTCTTCACAATCACTCTTCTGCTTTCCGTCAGTCCAAATTGTCCGTGCTGACCAGATATCCCAAATTAGCATAGTCTCATTTGTCAGCACATAACCCATACCCCTCTCAATTCTCCCTATTACCAGATGCCTTTTGAAATGCTATAATTATACCAGCCTCCACCACTTCCTCTGGCAGTTCATTCTATACACACAACACCCTCTGCGTGAGAAAGGTGCCTGCAAAGTTCCTTTTAAATATTTCCCCTCTCACCTCAGACCTATGACCTCTAGTTTTGGACTCCCCTACTCTGGGGAAAAGATTTTGGCTATTCACCCTATCCATGCTCCTTATGAACTTCTATAAAGTCACCCCTCAGGCCCCAATGATCCAGAGAAAACAGCCCAGCCTATTCAGCCTCTCCATATAGATCAAACCCTCCAACTCTGGCAATAGCCTTGTAAATCTTTTACAAATCCTTACAAAGGTTCGTAACACTTTTCCTGTAGCAGGGAAACCAGAACCGAATAAAGTATTCCAAAAGTGGCCTCATCAATGTCCTGTACAGCCGCAACATGACCTCCCAACATCTGTATTGAATTGCACTGACCTATAAAAGCAAATCTCCCAAACACCTTCTTTGCTATCCTGTCTACCTGCGACTCTACTATGAACCAGCACTCCATGGTATGTTTATTCAACAACACTCCCCATTAAATGTGTAGATCCTGCCCTGATCTGCCTTTCCAAAATCCATATTTCAAAATGGGGTCGAGAAACGTATAAGCCGTGATTGAATGTTGGAGCAGATCTGATGGGCTAAATGGCGTAATTTCTGCACCGATGTCGGATTGTCTCTTGCTGTCCTGGACATAGTGAGAGAATTGGAAACAGGAATAGGTCATTTGTCTTTCCAGCTGGCACCAGTATTGAACAGTTCATAACTGGATATAAATATACCTGCATCTAGATGGATAGGCTAGGACTTTTTTCACTGGAGCATCAGAGGTTGAGAGGTGACCTTAGAGAGGATTATAAAATCATGAGAGGTATTGATGAGGTGAACGACAGGTATTCTTTCCCTAGTGTGGGTGGTTCAAGATGAGGGAGCAAATTTTGAAGGTGAAGAAATAAATATTTTAAAAAGACATGAGGGGCACCTTTTTTTAAANGTCCTGGACACAGTGAGAGAATTGGAAGCAGGAATAGGTCATTTGTCTTTCCAGCTGGCACCAGTATTGAACAGTTCATAACTGGATATAAATATACCTGCATCTAGATGGATAGCTGGGACTTTTTTCACTGGAGCATCAGAGGTTGAGAGGTGACCTCAGAGAGGATTATAAAATCATGAGAGTTATAGATGAGGTGAACAGCAGGTATTCTTTCCCTAGTGTGGATGGTTCAAGATTAGGGAGCAAATTTTGAAGGTGAAGAAAGAAATATTTTTAAAAGACATGAGGGGCACCTTTTTTTTAAAGATAAAGAGTAGTTCGTGTGAGGAATCAATGTCCAGAGGAGTTGCTGGATGCAGGTACAGTTACAATGTTTAAAAGACATTTGGATAAGTACATGAATAGGAAAGGTTCGGAGGGATATAGGCCAATCATTGGCAGGTGGGACCAGTTTGGTTCAGAACACCGCCAGCATGGACTAGTTCGACTGAATGGTCTGTTTCTGTGCTGTATGACTCTGTAACTGTTCTGTACTGGTTTTAAAACCATTTTCTTGCCTTCTCCCATAACTTCTTTGTTCTTCAAAGTCACATGAACTCAGCCTTGAATACATTCAATAACCGACCTAACTGCAGGAAGACATCCCCACTTCTGAACTCAATTCCTCTTGCTGATATACCACTTGCTTTGCTCATTGCTTGCAGCACTTTCTGACAACTGGCAGTGACTGGTGTCGAAGGACACTGAGGCCCCTTTGTCTATCCACACATCACTCCTGATGAAGGGCTTGTGCCCGTTACGTCGGCTCTCCTGCTCCTCAGTTGCTGCCTGATCGACTGTGGTTTTCCAGCGCCACAATATTCAACTCTGATCTCCAGCATCTCACTTTCGCCACATCTCAACATATCACCATTTAAATAATGCACCTCCTTTCTGCTATTTTTTTGCACTGCAAAGGCTATAACGTCACATTGTGGTACTGCATTTTCCATGTGTTTGCAAGTTGACACACAGACCTGGATCAACTTTTCCAGAGTCTGGCCCTCCCTCGGTTCACTCTTGAGCCCCAGAATGAAAACTTGGTGAGAAAAACACTGTTGGACTCACAAATGTTAGACAGAGGAAGGAAGTTACAGTCTGGGGTGAGGTTTAACCTTATGCAGAGAGAAAAGAGCAGCAACATCTTCAGAGCTCAATGTCCAACCTCCGCATTTCCACAATGGCCGGCTCTGATTGGCAGGGGGACCAGACTCCTTCCGGTCCTCCAAGGTTCTCCATTGCTCCATAGAAAGGAGCTCGCGCGCTTTTCTGCGGACACCCGAGAGTATGCGCAGTGCTTTGCTGACACTGGCGGTCATGCTCAGTGCTTGCTGACACCGCGGAGCATGCTCAGTGTGCAGGAATTTGTTACAAATTTTCAAGTTAAAAATCACAAAGCACCTAGTGATAGTCCAACAGACTTATTTGGAAGCACTAGCTTTCGGAGCCCTGCTCCTTCATCAGTTGATTGTAGAGTATAATATCGTAAGACACAGAATTTATGATCTTACGATCTTATATTCCACAACCACCTGATGAAGGAGCAGCGCTCCGAAAGCTAGTGCTTCCAAACAAGCCGATTGGACTGTAAGCTGGTGTTGTGTGATTTTTAACTTCGTACACCTTAGTCCAACATGGGCACCTCCCGATCATGACAAACATTAAGCGTCCAAATGCGAATACAAGAGAAAAATGCCGAAGCTATTTTATTTTGCCGATTTTTTCCCTGTGCCTCCACATTTTACTTCTTTTGCATTTTGTCTGGCTGCTCAACGCTTCTGCCTTTTCCCCAGGGTAGAGGTATTCCAAAACTAGATGGTAAAGGTTTAGGGTGTGTGGGAAAGATTTTAAAAGATCTAAAAGACTACGAATAGAACATTCACCCCTTACTGGGCGAAAGTGAGGACTGCAGATTCTGGAGATTAGGGTCGAGAGTGTGGAGCTGGAAAAGTACAGCAGGTCAGGCAGCATCCGAGGAGCAGGAGAATCGACGTTTTGGCAAAACCCTTCGTCAGGAAATAACCATGGGGAACTGCAGGGCTGCAGCGTAATCGAGTGAGTCCAAGTGGGATGCTGTTGGGAAGGTCGGTGTGAATGGCCTGTAGGGATGATATGGTTCCACTGCCTTGGCCACGCGTAGTTTGAGAAATGTGGGAGGAATGGGTTCCAGTTCGTGGGACATTGACACCTGTCCTGGAGAAGGTGGCATTTGTGCTGTCTCTCTCTTCACATTCTGCCCCCCTGTCCATTTTCTCCCCACCCACTGCCCACTGCCCATTCTCTCTCCTCACACTGCACCCTCTATTCTCTCCTCAACCCTCTGAACCCCAGTCTGTTCTCCTGTCCATTTCCCTCCCTTCTCCACCACCACCAGCGACCCCCTCACCGCGCCCCCGCCCCCCACCATTGTCCTTTCTCGTGCCTCAGCCCTCTTTGGTCGCTGTATGAAGTCTTTCTCAGGGGAGAGAGAGAATGGATGGTGATGACTTTATCTGGGAAACACAGCATGTGAGAAATAGCTGATTTTTAAAATTGAGAATAACTAAAACCATATATTCAGAAACTTCGTTAAAGTCGGGAAGAATGTTATTTTTTTCAAACAAAAAACTGCAGAAATCTTTCTGAAACTTGCATTGATGTATGTGCAGTTAGGCCACAACAAAGGACAGGCTGTAAGGAGTGAATGAGTGAATAAAAGACAAGTCCAACCTTGCCCTCGAGGAGAAAGTGAAAAATGCAGATGCTGGAGATCAGAGTCGAGAGTGTGGTGTTGGAAAAGCACAGGAGGTCCAGCAGCATCCAAGGAGCAGGAGAATCGACGTTTCGTGCATAGGCACTTGGCACTCGATCATCGCTTCTTCAATCCCCCTGTGATGGCGCGTGAACTCAGTGGTGCCTCCGCAGGTGGGAGGAACAGGTGATTCCCTTCCGGCACTTACTGCAGGTGAATGGCCTCTCTCCAGGGTGGAGCCGCTGGTGGGTCAGCAGTGCAGCTGACTGAGTGAAACCCCTCCCGCACATGGGGCACGTGAATGGCTTCTCCCTTGGGGACTCTTTTGTGCGTCTGCAGATGGCTGATCCGACTGAAGCCCTTCCTACACACTGAGCAGATGAATGGCCTCTCCCGGTGTGAATGCGTCTGTGGGTTTCCAGCAGGGATGGGGAAAGGAATCCATTCCCACAGACCCCACATTTCCAAGGTTTCCCCTTTGGAGGGAGCTTTCCTTGTGTTGCTCTGGGATTGAAATTACAAACAGAACGGGTACATAGCCTTTCCCACCTTGAGGGGTGAGACTTTGATTCCTCCAAGCTGAGTAAATGGTTTGAAGCACTTTTCACAGTCAGCGCACTGAATCTCCCTCACTCGGTGTCTCAGTATTCTTCCTGCCACAGGACTGTCCAAAATCTCTCAAACAAACAAAAGCAAACATGCCTTCTTGATTGGAATGGCTGCTGATATTCAAGTCCCAATCAATCAAGTGGCTCTGTCAGAAGTTGATGTATCATTTGCTGTAAGATTTCTTCCTGCACGTCTTCCTACAAAGAAAAATCACAAAATAAGTGATCACTGTCAGTACAGTTAATGAACATAACATAGGTGGCAATTCCTGTAGATTGCGAGATGTCTGCTGATCACATTTTATCCAGGCCACAGAAACCTGAAAACCCTCATGTAGCCAGATAACCTTAACTGTGCATGGAGGAAAACTTCATTTCAGTGACAATAACATGGAACAAACTGCCTACAAAGATGCTGGAAATGGAGCTGAACCAAGGATATGAAAATGAAATGTTAAGGCTGCTTGAGAAAAGAAAGGCAGTAAAATTGCTGAATGACTTCCTGCTGACCTATTAAATAAAAAATTATGACATTAGAAGCTGAATAATAATTTATTTTTACAGAAACTTTTACAACAGCCAACAATATCAGATATACACCATATAGAAAGAACAAAGAAAGTTTGCAGCCCAGGAACAGGCCCTTCAAGCCTGAGCAGATCCAAATGTACTGTCGAAACCTGTCGGTCAATTCCTCAGCATCTGTATCTCTCTACTCCCCACCCACTCATGCATTTATCCAGACGCATCTTGAATGAATCGACCGTGCCTGCCTCTCCCACCTCTGCTGACAACGCGTTCCAAACGCCCACCACCCTCTGTGTGAAGTAAAACGCGTTTTCGCTTTGAAAAAGTGCTGCCCTTGCCGCGTTCATTGTAACGGGAGCTCTGCCCCATCCCTCATTCAGGCAGTCGGATCTCGCTCAAAGAAGCTGCTTTTTGAGAATATTGACTGGCCGTTTTTGCACAAGGCAGTGTAAGAAACAAGGGCTCGTCGGGGATTTGAACCCGGTATCTCTCGCATGCCCACGCACCCGAAGGAAGAATCATACCCCTAGACCAACGAGCCACAGGCCATAGGCCCCAGGCGGCCTACATTTTTTGAGCAATGTGCCAATCCCTTAAATGCTGTTCAGTTCCTTGAGAATCTAACCTTTTCGTTGTGAACATGAGGAAAGGAGCAATCCTTTTCTCGGGTGCAAGCTGTATACGTGCCAAACTGAGGAAAATAGCTTTAAGAGAGATAGAAAGTATTTGAGCACCTTTGGAGTGTCTGCTCCCTCCCTGGATTCACTCCACTTGCGACAAGTCAACAATGTTTCACCCACCCCTACATCCCCTTCTCCCTCGCTGCTGGAGGATGTTATATGGAAAGGGGGAGACATTGCTTGGCTCCCAGCTGTTGCCCAGAGGGAGGGAGATTCACTCTGAAACTGACAGGGCTGCATCCGCATTGTGACGTCAACAATGGAGGGCGGGCCGGGCAGGTGCCCTGCAGTTGAGGCACGTGTGGAGGGGAGGGCACTTTGCAAATCCCACTCTCCTCAAGTCAATGCAGTTTGAGTTCAAGCAAAGCAAGGGGTTTAAATATACTTTAGAAAACCTCCTTTGTGCCGTGGGAAAACTCCGGCCGCGGGAAATGCAGTATTACAGATTCATAGTAACCTTCCTACCCTCCAACCTCCAACCCTGGCAACATCCTTGTAAATCTTTTCTGCACCTTTTCTAGTTTCACAACATCTTACCGATAGGAAGCAGACCAAAATTACATGCAATATTCCAAACGTGGCCTGACCACTGTTCTGTACAGTGGCAACATGAGCTCCCAACATCTATCCTCGATGCTCTGACCAACAAAGGAAAGCACACCAAACGCCTTCTTTACTATCCAATCTGCCTGCGTCTCTACTTTTAAGGAACTATCAACCTGATTCTCTTCATCTGGGACACTTGGGGCTCAGATGTTAACTGCTGCGCGGTTGCAGCAAAGAAAGCGATGCCCACTTTGCAATAGACTTTCCGTAAGATTGCTGGGTGAAGACGATTTCTGAACACCAAGAAGACTGCACAACCATGTGAATTTACCTGAGCGAAGAGTCCTCGGTGTGGATTTCTTTCTGTCCTGCCAGCACAGCATCTTTCTATCTCTCCGATAACAGACCCTTGGAGAAAGTTCACAATCAAAGTTGTTCATGTTCCCCGCATTAATGTAACTGACACCTCTCACCCCAAGGGTTTCAGAGAGAGACAGAGAGAGAGAGCAGAAGATCGAATGGACTCTACCCGCCCCCACCCTACACCCCGTCCCACCCCGCAGAACAACGTGCAAGTAGAAATGAAATGGTTTAATTATCCACCAGTGGGGGTAGTCCAGTTCCTGGGGATGAGACAAATATCAGCGCCCCGGGGACAGAATGACAAGCAGATGTTCTGGAAACGCTTTGCTGCTTGCAATTCTTGCAGCAACGTGGTATGTACTTCATACTGAGCAAGTTTCAGCTGGCTCAGTGTCTCCGATGTACATTGCTGTGTTTGCCGCCAGCTCAGAGTGAGAACAATAGGAAGGACGTGGGAGTGCATAACGATCCGCGTGAGAGGGCGAATAACTGTTAATGAAGACTGTTGGCGGCTAACAATACGTAGTGTGTCATAGCAGACGAGGTGATAACAAGGAGTCGTTTGTGTGGTAGGGGGTCAAGGGCATGGGGGAGTTCAGGCCCTAAAGTTATGGAACTCGATATTGAAGACCGGAGGGCTGTAAGGTCTCCAAGTGGAAAATGAGGTGTTGTTCTTTCATCTGGAGCTAGAACACAGCTGCAAGCCTGAGACAGAGATGTTGGCCAGGGAACAGGGTGATGTGTTAAAGTGGCAGGCAACCGCAAGGTCAGGGCCTTTTTTCTGCGGGCAGAACTGGGATGTTCTGCGAAGCAGTCACCCAGTTTATGCTTCATGCCTCATTGGGGAAACGACACTGTGAGCAGCGAATGCAGTGGAATGAAACAGCAGCAGGGAGACTGGATAAGAAGCATCTGTTCGGGAAACTCTTTGCCGCTTGCAATTCTTACAGCAATCTCAAATGTATTTTATACTGAGCAAGTCTCAGGTCGCTCAAGAGGCATGGGGAGTTGAGTGAGTGTTTGCTGTCTGGCTTGTTGGTCTCGGCGTATGATTCTCGCTTCGGGTCTTTTCCTGCACCGACTTGCGAGAGGTCCCGTGTTCAAATCCCACATGCGCCCGCCTATCTTAACTTGACGTGTACAAAATGCGTGGTTAATTTTCTCAAAAACCACTTTCGTGAAACGAGGTTCGGCTCCCTGGTATACGAATGGGACAGAGATCAGGGAAGTGAAATGGTTGGAGATAGCGTTGAACAAGTTGACGTGAGTGGTGCGGTGTTTGAGGATTGTCAGCAATGAAGGCAGATTGGAAAATTGGGACAGCTCTCCTCGGAGGACCGAAGTTTTCCAAGTCATGAGGGACCGAGAAACAGGAAATAATGTTGTGAAAATGCTCCCACACTTGAAAGGATCCACAACGATACGGCAGAGTTTTCAAGTCACGCGGAAAAGAATTAAATGTGACACGAGGAAGAACGTTTTCGTACAGGGAGTGGTTAGGGTCAGTATGTCCCTGTCTGATATTGACAAAGAGGAAGGAATTCGGTTTTCGTGTTCGACGTAACAATGTGCAGACTTGCCAGGTTTGGAGGATTTGAGCTACAGGGAGAGGCTGAACAGGCTGGGGCTGTTTTCCCTGGAGCGTCGGAGGCTGAGGGGTGACCTTATAGAAGTTTACAAAATTTTGAGGGGTGTGGATAGGGTAAATAGGCAAAGTCATGGACAGGTTGGACCGAAGGGTCTGTTTCCATGCTGTACATCTCTTATGAGTCTATGTCTCTCATCCAAGAGAATGATACGAATGGAGACACTCGTTTACTTCCTATGTGGAACCAACAGAGCAAAGGTTCCATGGCTTCCATCTGCGCTGTGATACATGTTGTGATTCAGAGTGAAATCACAGTTCGACCAACAGAAAATGGGAATTTCGACAAAGTTTATATTTACACAGCCTCCACACGTGCGCGCAACAGCATATGACACGTGCGCGCAACAACATCTTTGACATCATTCCCGAACATGCATGCCACGCACCAGAGGAAAAGCTGAATTCTTCTCTGGATGTGCTTTGGTGCCTTGTCGTAACGTGATGCAGCGGGAGAGTGCTGGGACATAATCCAGCAGTTGATGGAGCATAACCATCCCCTGCAATTCGCTTAATGTCACCTTTCGCAACTTTCCCGTACGACGGTGCTCTGCTCTTTCCCTTGCCTTTCCCTTACCTTGCTTCCCAAAACTTCGGGTATCTGAACTAAATATGTCATTTCGATACACGAGTCAAATTTACACAGTTGCGGTGGCACGCTTGTGGAGCTGTGAGTTGTCTTGTCCTGGTCTCTGTCGGTGTGTTCTGATCTCAAGTGTGAAACCTCTGCTCTGAGATGGCAATGAACTGAAGTTGAAAGACGTGACTTGCTGTTTATGTCTACTTCCCGCAGTAAAGAAACTAACGCCCGTGTAATAAAAGACTTCCTGCAGGATTGCTGTGTCAAGACAAATTCTGAACACCAAGCAGGCTGCACAAAAATGTACTCATACCAATTTACCTGAGGGAAGAGTCTCCGGTGTCCATTTCTCTCTGTCCCGACAGCACAGCGTCTTTCTATCTCTCCGTTAACAGGACCTTTGACACAAGTTCAAAGTTGCCCATTTCTTACGCATTACTGTAACTGACGTCTCCTACCCCAAGTGATAGTGAGAGAGAGAGAGCAGAAGAGCGAATGGACTCTGTCTTCCACCAGCACAACTTGCAAGTAGAAACAAAATGTTTCAATTATCCACCAGTGGAGAGAGCCCGGTCCCTGGGGACGGGACAAACAGCAGCGTCCTGGGAGCAGGGAGACAGATTGAGAAGCAGATGTTCTTGAAACTCTTTGCTGCTTGCAATTCTGGGAGCAGTGTACAATGCATTCCGCACTGAGCAAGTTTCAGCTGTTTCAGGAGTTCACTGCACCCTTGGCAGGTTGTTCATTGTTCTCGGGGAATGATTCCACCTTTGGGTCTTCTAGCATAAGCAGACGTGGGAGAGTTACCGGGTATCAATCCCAGACGAGCCTTCATTTTTTCAATTGACTTGATCAATTTTCTCGAAAAGCCGGTTCATTAAATGGGATCGGACTGTCTGGATTAGTGATGGAGCAGAGCTACCATTGCAGCGAACAGGTGAAGGGAAACACTCGCTCAGAATGACAGCAAGTATTGCAGATTGTTCGACCGCGCAGTCCGACTCTGAATGAATCCTCCAGCTGCATTTTTGCTCAATTCTGAGGGTGACACTTCAGGAAGCGGGAAAGTGAAGTGATTGCAGACAGCGCTGAACAGGTTGAAGTGAATGATACCGTGTACGAGGAATGTCAGCAATGAAGGGAGATTGGAAAGTTGGAACAGTTCTCTTTGGAGAACTGAGGGCTGAAACCTGGCCTAATTGAAGTTTTCCATGTCATGGGGGGTGCAGACAGAGGAAATAATGCAGTGAAAATGCTCCCAGGCCCGAAAGGATCGAGAACGATTTGGCAGAGATTTAAAGTCATCAGGAAAAGATTATGTGGTAAAAGCTGTGCTGTCACCAACTGAACGAAGCGGCAGTTTGCGTTTTATTTCTCACATCGGGGGAGCTGAGCATTTACCCAAGCAATAGGCACACCACCTCTCTGACACAGGGTTCACAAATCAAACTGACAGCAAAGCTTCACGCATGTGATCGAAAGTTTCCAGAAAGAAGACTTGACTCAGCAGATACCCGGAATGAGCGCACGCTTTTCTTGATTGGGATTAGGCGAAGTTGACTTCAGAGAGCCTGATACGATTTGAACGCGCAACCTTCGGATCAGGAGTCAAACGTGCTTACGTTGCGCCACAAGCTCACAAGGCCCCATGCTTTTCTATTCACAGTGAAGGGAAGCGATCGCACTACAATGATTTTACGTTATGAGTAACAACGGAGATCAACAGTTCATGTCTGTTCTGTCTCTCCCCCCTCTCCTTGTGTCTCTCGAAACAATTTCCAACTCTACCTCAACAAAAAGCTGAAAGAACTGCGGACGCTGTTTATCAGAAACAAGAAAAACAGGAGTTGCCGGTGACTCTTCCACAGAACTGATAGTGATTGGGAAAATGTCGGTTAATATGCGAAAAATATTGTGGGAGGAAGGCGGATGCAGTAAATGATAGATCAGGACAGAGCCCAAAGCGAGGGAAGAACTGTTGGACAGGAAAGGGAGTTGATAACAATCTGCGTGGGAGGGTGAATAACTGTTATTGGGGACTATTCGTGTCTAAGAAAGGCAGTGTGTAATCACAGACTATGTGATAACAAGGTGAAAACAATGACTGCAGATGCTGGAAACCTGTATTCCTGATGAAGGGCTATTGCCTGAAACGATGATTTTACTGCTCCTTGGATGCTGCCTGAACTGCTGTGCTTTTCCAGCACCACTAATCCAGTATGTGATAACAAGGCTTGGTGTGTGTGGTAGGGACGAGGATATTGTGGAGTTCAGGCCCTAGAATTATTGAATTCGATATTGGGACCGGAGGGATGTATGGTCCCCAAGTGTAATATTCGGTGCTCTTCGTTCTACTGGTGCTGAGTTTCGCTGGAACACGACAGCAAACCTGAGACAGAGATGTTGGCCAGGAAACAGGGTGGGGTATGGAATTGGCAGGCAATTGGAAATTCAGGGTCTTTTTTGCAGGCAGAACGTAGATGTTCTGTGCAGCAGTCACCCAGTTTATGCTTCGGTTTCCCCAATGGAGATGAGACCACATTGTGAGCAGCAAATGCAGTAGACTGGGTTGTGGGAAGTGCAGGTAAAGTGCTGCTTCACCTGGAAGATAAGTTTGGGCCCTTGGATTGTGAGGAGGGAGCAGATAAATGGGCTGGTGTCACACATTCGGCAGTTGCAGGGGAAAGTGCCGTTGGACTATTGGGGTAGGAATGGGGGTAGGGTTGATGGGAGTGAAGGAAAAGTGGACCCAAGGTATAACTCCTGCCCATTTACCTATCTGCCAAATAGAGGAATTTGTTAAGTGTGTATAAGGACATTTTCTAATTCACAATGTGGATGTATATACTAGAGATGGTGCAACACCTAAGAGCCAACAACCACAATTTTATGAACATTAGAATAGTGATTGAAAATAATATATCAGATCTAAAAGTTGAAGTTCTAAATTGCAGGAAGGTTCAGGTAATAGGCAACATCTTTCAAAAGCTGATGGGAGCAGATGGGAGCAGGTTAAAGGACTGCTGGAAAATGGGAAGCCTTCAGATATGAGATAACAAGAGTCCAGATACAGTATATTCCTGTTAGGGTGAAAAGAAAGGCTGGTAGGTTGGGGAATGCTGGATGACTAGAGAAAATGAGATTTTGGTTAAGAAAAACAAGGAAGCATATGTCAGGTATAGACAGAGGGATCGAGTGAATCCTTAGAGTATAAAGGCAATACGAGCATACTTAAGAGAGAAGTCATGAGGGCAAAAAGGGGACATGAGATAGCTTTGGCAAATAGAATTCAGGAGAATCCAAAGGGTTTTTATAAATACATTAAGGACAAAGGGGTAGCAAGGGAGAGAATAGGGCCCCTCAAAGATCAGCAAGGCGGATTATGTGTGGAGCTGCAGTAGATGGAGGAGATGCTGAACGAATATTTTGCGTCAGTTTTTACTATGGAGAAGGGCATGGAAGATATAGACTGTGTGGAAATAGATGGTGACATGTTTGAAAATGTCCACATTACAGAGGAGGAGGTGAAGGATGTCTTGAAATGCATAATTAGGTGTACCCTAGAACTCTGTGGAAAGCTACGGAAAGCATTGTTGGGCCTCTTGCTGAGATATTTGTATCATAGATAGTCACAGGTGAGGTGCCGGAGGACTGGAGGGTAGCTAACGTGATGCCACTATTTAAGAAAGTGGTAAGGAAAAGCCAGGGAATGAAAGACCAGTAAGCTTAACATCCGCGGTAGACTAGTTGTTGGAGAGAATCTGGGAGATAAGATTTACGTGCATTTGGAAAAGAAAGAATTGGTTAGCGATAGTCAACATGGCTTTGTGCGTGGGAAATCATGTCTCACGAACTTGATTGAGTTTTCTGAAGAAGGAGTTTGATTCAGATAAATGCGAGGTGCTGCATTTTGGGAAAGCAAATCTTAACAGGACCTATACACTTAATGGTAAGGTCCGAGGGAGAGTTGCTGAACAGAGACCTTGGAGTGCAGGTTCATAGCTCCTTGAAAGTGGAGTCACAGGTAGATAGGAAAATGAAGAAGGCGTTTGGTATGCTTTCGTTTATTGGTCAGAGTATTGATTACAGGAGTTGGGCAGTCATGTTGCGAAGGTACAGGACAGTTTTTTTCCATGTTATTGTCGCCGAAATGAAGTTTTCCTCCATACACACTTAAGGCTATCTGGCTACATGAAAGTTTTCAGGTTTCTGTGTGCTTCGTAATATGTGATCAGCAGGCACCTGGCAATCTACAGGAATTGCCACATTTGTTATGTTCATTTAGCTGTACTGACAGTGATCACTTATTTTTTTTTTTTGCAGGAATATGTGCAGAAAGAAATCTGAAAGCAAATGATGTATCAACTTCTGACAGAGCCACTTGATTCATTGGGGCTTGAATATCAGCAGCCATTCAAATCAAGAAGGCATTTTTTCCTTTGTTTGCTTGAAATATTTTGGACACTGGTGCGGCTGGAAGAATACTGAGACACCGAGTGAGGGAGATTCAGTGCGCTGACTGTGGAAAGTGCTTCACACCATTTACTCAGCTTGGAGGAATCAAAGTCTCATCCCGTTCTGATTGTAATTTCAAACCCAGACCAACACAAGGAAAGCTCTCCCAATGGGGAAACTGTGGAAATGTGGGGACTGAGGTAAAGGATTCCCTTTCCCATCCGTGCTGGAAACCAACAGACGCATTCACACCGGGAGAGGTCATTCCCCTGCTCGGTGTGCAGGAAGGGCTTCAGTCCGATCAGCCATCTGGAGACGCACGAGTGAGTCCCCAAGGGAGAGAAGCCATTCACGTGCCCCATGTACGGGAGGGGGTTTCACTCAGTCAGCTGCACTGCTGACGCACCAGCGGGTCCACCCTGGAGAGAGGCCGTTCACCTGCTATCAATGCCGGGAGGGATTCACCTGCTCCTCCCACCTGGGGAGGCACCAGTGCGTTCACGCGCCATCGCAGGGGCAGGGAAGGAGCGATGGCCGAGTGCCAAGCGCTTATGCACGGAACGGCGATTCTCCTGCCCCTTGGATGCTGCCGGACCTGCTGTGCTTTTCCAGCACCACACCCAACTGTGCTCTCCAACATCTGCAGTTCTCACTTTCTCCTCGAGGGCAAGGTGGGACTTGACTTTTATTCACTCATTCACTCCTTACAGCCCGTCCTTTATTATGCAAATACATCAATGCAAGTTTCAGAAAGATTTCTGCAGCTTTTTAAAAATAAATTAACATTCTTCCACACTTTAACGAAGCTTCTGAATATATGATTTGAGTTATTCTCAATTTTAAAAATCAGCTGTTTCTCACATTCCCTGTTTCCCACGTAGAGTCATCATCAACCATTCTCTCTCTCTCCTTAGAAGGGCTTCATACAGCGATCAAAGAGGGCTGAGGCAGGAGAAAGGATGGGGGGCGGTCGCTGGTGGTGGTGGAGAAGGGAGAGAAATGGACAGGGGTCAGACTGGGGTTCAGAGGGTTGGGGGATAGAATAGGGGGTGCAGTGTGAGGAGAGAGAATGGGCAGGGGGCAGTGGGTGGGGAGAAAATGGACAGGGGGGCAGAATGTGAAGAGAGAGACAGCGCTGACAGGGTGTCAGTGTCCCACGAACGTACTCCTCCCACAGCAGACTTGGGGCAATCATTTCCCAATATACACGTGGCTAAGGCAGTGGAATCATATCATCCCTACAGGCCATTCACACCGACCTTCCCAACAGCATCCCATCCAGACCCACTCGTTTACGCTACAGCCCTGCAGTTCCCCATGGTTATTTCCTGATGAAGGGTTTTGCCCGAAACGTCGAGTCTCCTGCTCCTGGATGTTGCCTGGCCTGTTGTGCTTTTCCAGCTCCACACACTCGACCCTAATCTCCAGCATCTGTAGTCCTCACTTTCGCCCAGTAAGGGGTGAATGTTCTATTCCTAGTCTTTTTGATCTTTTAAAATCTTTCCCCCACATCCTAAACCTTTACCATCTAGTTTTGGAATACCTCTACCCTGGGGAAAAGTTGAGCAGCCAGACAAAATGCAAATGAAATAAAATATCGAGGCACAGGGGAAAAGAATTTCGGCAAAAAAAGTTGGCTTCGGCATTTTTCTCTCGTATTCGCATTTGGACGCTTAATGTTTGTCATGATCTGGAGGTGCCCATATTGATGTACGAAGTTAAAAATCACACAACACCAGGTTACAGTCGAATAGGTTTGTTTGGAAGCACTAGCTTTCGGAGCGCTGCTCCTTCATCAGGTGGTTATGGAATATAAGATCATAAATTCTGTGTTACCATGTTATACTCCACAATCATCTGATGAAGGAGCAGTGCACAGAAAGGTCGTGCTTCCAAATAAGCCTGTTGGACTGTAACCAGATGTTTTGTGATTTTTAACAGTTTGTAACAAATTCCTACAGACTGAGCATGCTTTGCGGTGTCAGCAAGCAATGCACATGACCGCCAGTGTCAGCAAAGCACTGCGCATACTCTTGGGTGTCGGCAGAAACGGCGCGCGAGCTCCTTTCCATGGAGCAGTGGAAAACCTTGGAGGACCGGAAGGAGTCTGGTCCTCCTGCCAATCAGAGCCGGCCATTGTCGAAATGTGGAGGTTGGACATTGAGCTCTGAAGATGTTGCTGCTCTTTTCTCTCTGCATAAGGTTAAACTTCACCCCAGACTGTAACTTCCTTCCTCTGTCTAACATTTGTGAGTACAATAGTGTTTTTCTCACCACTTTTTCATTCTGGGGTTAATTGTTGACTTGCAGCAACTGAAAGAGTGAATCAAGGGAGGGGCCAGACTTTGGAAAAGTTGATCCAGGTCTGTGTCTCAATTTGCAAACACATGGCAAATGCAGTATCACAATGTGAAGTTCTAGTCTTTGGAGTGAAAAAAACGCAGAAAGGAGGTGCCTTGTTTATGTAGTGATATGTTGAGATGTGGCGAAAGTGAGATGCTGGAGATCAGAGTTGAAAAGTGTGGCGCTGGAAAAGCATAGCAGGGCAAGCAGCAACTGAGGAGGAGAAGGAGGAGAGTCAACATTTCGGGCATGAGCCTACATCAGGAATGATGTGTGGATGGACAAAGGGGCCTCAGTACACTTCGAAACCAGTCAGTGCCAGTTGTCAGACAGGTGCAGCAAGCAATGAGCAAAGCAAGTGGTATACCAGCAAGAGGAATTGAATTCAGAAGTGGGGATGTCTTCCTGCAGTTAGGTCGGTCATGGAGTGTATTCCAGGCTGAGTTCATTTCACTTTGAAGAACAAAGGAGTTATGGGGAAAGACAAGAAAATGGGTTTAAGACCAGTACAGAACAGTTACAGAGTCATACAGCACAGAAACAGACCACTCAGTCGAACTAGTCCATGCTGACGGTGTTCTGAAACTAAACTAGTCCCACCTGCCAGTGATTGGCCCATATCCCTCCGAACCTTTCCTATTCATGTACTTATCCAAATGTCTTTTAAACATTGTAACTGTACCTGCATCCAGCAACTCCTCTGGACATTGATTCCTCACACGAACTACTCTTTGTCTTAAAAAAAAAGGTGCCCCTCATGTCTTTATAAAATATTTCTTTTCTCATCTTCAAAATTTGCTCCCTAATCTTGAAACCCCACCCTAAGGAAAGAATACCTGCCGTTCACCTCATCTATACTCCTCATGATTTTATAATCCTCTCTAAGGTCACCTCTCAACCTCCAATGCTCCAGTGAAAAAAGTCCCAGCCTATCCACCTAGACGCAGGTATATTCATATCCAGTTATGAATATACTGTTCAATGCTGGTGCCAACTGGAAAGACCAAATGACCTATTCCTGCTCCCAATTCTCTCACTCTGTGTCCAGGATAGCAAGAGATCAAATGACACAGGGGCAGAAATTAGGCCATTCAGCTGATCAGATCTGCTCCACCATTCAACCATGGATCATACATTTTGAAATTTGGATTTTGGAAAGGTAGATCAGGGCAGGATCTACACATTTAATGGGGAATGTTGTTGAATAAAGATACCTTGGAGTGTTGGTTCATAGTTTCTTGAAAGTGGAGTCGCAGGTAGACAGGTTTAGTATACTTGCTTTTATAGGTCAGTGCATTTCAGTACAGACGTTGGGAGGTCATGTTGCGGCTGTACAGGACATTGATTAGGCCTCTTTTGGAATACTGCATTCAGTCTGGTTTCCCTGCCACAGGAAAAGTGTTGCGAACCTTTGCAAGGATTTGGAAAAGATTTACAAGGCTATTGCCAGAGTTGGAGGGTTTGATCTATATGGAGAGGCTGAATAGGCTGGGGCTGTTTTCTCTGGATCATTGGGGCTGAGGTGTGACTTTAGAGAAGTTCATAAGGAGCATGGATAGGGTGAATAACCAAAATCTTTTCCCCAGAGTAGGGGAGTCCAAAACTAGAGGTCATAGGTCTGAGGTGAGAGGGGAAATATTTAAAAGGAACTTTACAGGCACCTTTCTCACGCAGAGGGTGTTGTGTGTATGGAATGAGCTACCAGAGGAAGTAGTGGAGGCTGGTATAATTATAGCATTTTAAAAGGCATCTGGTAATAGGGAGAATTGAAAGGGATATGGGCAAATTGCTGGCAAATGGGACTATGTTAATTTGGGATATCTGGTCAGCATGGACAATTTGGACTGAGGGAAAACAGAAGTGTTGACATTGTATTTCCAATGCTGTCCATCAGTGGGAGCGGTGAATCAGTAACTGATATCGTTAGAAACCTTATGATTTTCAGTACTGCAGGTATTGCATTGTCTCATCAGCATTGTAAATGTTACTGGCAGCAGTGGGAGGTGTGGGCTGTATTCACGAGAAATCATTAAGCAGTTAGATAACACACATACAAGAGAACAGGGCAGGACTTGTCTTTTGATTTGCAGAAGGTGGGAGGTTCTGGGTGCTGTGGTAAATCTTGGAATCCCTATAGCGTGGAAGCAGACTATTCATCCCATCAAGTCCACACTGACCTATCCAAACAGCAAGCCACCCAGACCCACTCTGTCTAGTCGTTTCTGCTGGTGGGTGAGACTGGGTAACAAGATTAAGGGTACGTTTAAGACAGAGGAGGAGGAACTCGAGAGTGATGAATCTATGGAATTCTTTGCCCAAGGAAGCAATAGAAGCAGGCATATTCGAGACACAGTTCGATGGGATTTTGTATGGTAGGTGAATTTAGAGTAGTCAGGATAATGCAGGTAAACAGGAGCTGAGATGATGGATAGATCAGACATAATCTTAAAGAATGGCAGAGTAGGCTCGATGGGTCAAGTGGCTTACTCCTGCTTCTATTGCTGTGAATGTATAAACCTGCATATTTCATGGGCAATCCGAATCAAGGCAGGTGAGCAATGTAGTGATGTGGAAAATGAACATCAGAGAATAATAGAAAGGGACACGGAGAGTAAATGTACCAGCAATCAAAACTGGATTCTACAAATCACAAAAATTGAAGACTGTATGGCTGAATGTGTGCTGCATTGTAACAAAAGTGAATGAATTGACTGCACACGTTAAAGAGAATAATTATGATCTGAGACTCCTTCCAGAGACATGGCTTCAGGAATGACAAGGATTGGATTCTGAATATCGAGGGGGTACATGGCATTCAAGTCAAATAGGAAGCGAGGTAAAGGTAGAGAGTGGGCACTGCTAATCAAAGCACTAATATAATCGTACTCTGGTGTCAGCTCGGATTTCAGGTCCTGTTCTCCGGTTGGTCTCCCTGTTTCCACAGAGTAAGGTGTCATCTGTCCTCAGCTCAGCTGGCTTTCTGCTGAAATTTTGAGCCCCTTTTACACCTTCCAGAACAATAAAAGTCGATCAAGGCCCAATCTCCCAGCCTGTCAACAATCTCGACCGCGAGAGTCATCATAGTGAGAAAGCCTTAAAACTTGTCTTCAAACAGTTAGGCTAAATGTAATGCTGAATTATAGAACACATTAGAAGCACTGGAAAATAGACTGGCAGCAAGGCTCAGAAAGGGGGGGGGGATCTTAAAGAATGCAAAAGATAGGGACACCTGGGCTTACCAAGTGATAACAGGATGCTGTAAGACAATTAAGAACGTTTGCCTCAGCATCGGTGAATCTGCGTGAACAGGACACCAAGTGATAACATTCACAGCCATTCCCTTGTGGAATTAATGACAGTGTTTGATTCTGACCCTCAAACGAAACTTGGTACTATTAAAAACTTTGTAATTAACGGTCAGTTGCTGTCAATTATAATGGATTCTTATACCCCTTGCAAGCAGGGCAGTCACAGAAAATAAATCTTTGCTGTTACAAAACCCTGACTTGAGAGTTCAAAAGGACACTAGAGAGAGACACCATTTTAGTGCTGAAGCCGTTGAATCCAGTAGAAAATTAATTCTTAGTGCTTAGCTGCTATGGATTGAATTTAATTGCATTTTGAGACGTTTTGATGATTTTGAGTTGCCAATTCTGGTTATGAAATGCAAACTCTATAAAAGGAAATATTGATAAAGCTTTAACTTGCTGTTTTACAGACCTTACAGACTGCCCCACTGTCAATTCTAACATTCAGATCTGATGTCTTATTTGAATCACAAACTTGAAAAGAAGGCATGTTTAATTCAAGACTAATCATTTTAAATACAACCTTGCAGTAACATTTCAGCCTCAGGTACAGAACAATTTTGTGCTTAAGATAAAAAGCAGGAATCTGCTCCCAGCTTAAAATTATTCTAAACCTAACATTGAAGAGATTCTGACACAATCTGTCAGGAAGCCATTTTATGGTCAAACGTTTGCCCTCCTTGCTAAAAAGCCATTTTGTAAAACAATTGTATCAGACATGCGAGCTGTGCAAGGTTACCTTATGACATCTCCCACTTAATTTAGACTGGTACTTCTTTATAGGAACTTATCTCGCCACCAGACGCCGAACTCGGTTGGATTTGTTTTTCCCACCTGAAGGATAGCTCAAGGCCTTTAGGAGCGATCAGTCAAGCACACACAGATCTGTCAATTAACTTCTCTTCATTGCAAATTATTGTCTTTCACTGTTATCTGTCTAATTAAGAACATGCAATGTTTTTTGTAAACTTTTGTATAAAGGAAGCCACTTTGCATCAGTACATTGGAGTAGCCTGTTGGGGCACTTGAAGAGCTGGTACCCTACTCTCCTAGGTTATTAGAACCTAGTTAGTTTAGCGTATAGGTGTCAGTGTTACGTTGTAACAGTGATGCTACTAGTGAATAAAGGGGATGACTAAAATTAAACTAAATTGTCTGTAAGAGGTTTTTATTCTAGACTTCCAAAGAGTACGATCTTTCAGACAAACCAAGAAAGAGAGGCTTTACAGGTCTGAGTCCATAAGGACTTCCCTAGGCCATGTCAAATCTGTACTTTAAAAATAGCAGGGAATAAATCAAGAAAAATGAAACAAAATTAAACATAAATGCACATTTGGTGCTCGTTCTTAAAGTTTGTTCATTAGATAGTAAACCAGAATTGGGGTCACCCAGGCGTCTTATCATGCCCTACTTGTGGAATTCCCACTCCCTTACATCTAAGTATTAGTACCCAGCTATGATTTATAACAATATTTTCAACGACAGAAATAAAACATCTGTTATAAAATAGACATAGAGATATACAACACGGAAATAGACTTTTTGATCCAACACATCCATGCTGACAAGATGTCCTATATAAATCTAATGTCCCATTTGCCAGCATTTGGCCCATATCCCTCCAAACCTTTCCTATTCACACCCATCCAGATGCCTTATAAATGTTGTAATTGTACCGGCCTCCACCACCACTCTGGCCTATTTACTCTATCCACCCTTCAGGATTGTATGAACCTCTATCCAGTCACCCTCAGCCTCCGACACTCCAGGGGCAACAGCCTCTCTTTATACCACAAATCCACCAACACTGGCGACATCCTTATCAATCTGTCCTGCATCCTTTCAAGTTTTACATCATCCTTCCTGTCCTATAGCAGGGAAACCAGAATCGAATGCAATATTTCAAAAGTGGCCTAACCAGTGTCCTACACAGCTGCAGCGTGACCTCACAACTCCTACACCCAATGCATTCAATGGGCCAAATGGCCTTTTTTTGCACTGCAGGGATTTTATGCTTGCTTCATATTGTGTATATCTGATATTCACTGTTGTACAAGCTGCATAGCTATGATTTTTCACCTTCTAATATAATAATGGAATTACATCCTGTATTTCTTGTAATCATTTTTATTTAATAGGTCAGCAGGAAGTCATTCAGCAACTTTACTGGCTTCCTTTTCTGAAGCAACCTTGACATTTCATTTTCAAAACCTTGACTCAGCTCCATTTCCAGCACCTTTATAGGAAGGTTGTTCCAGGTCATTGTCACCTAAATGAAATTTTCCTCTTAATGTATACTTCACGTTACCTGGCTGCGTGAGGGTTTTGGGGATTTTGTGTCATGGATAATATATGATCAGCAGGCATCTGGCAATCTACAGGAATTGTCACCGATGTTATGATCATTTGACTGTACTGACCGTGATCACTTATTTTGTGATTTTATTTGCAGGAAGACATGGGGAAAGAAATCTGAAACCAAAAGATACATCAACTTCTGACAGAGCCACTTGATTCACTGGGACTTTAATATCAGCAGCCATTCACATCGAGAAGAAATGTATCCTTTTGTGTGCTTGAGAGATTTTGGACACTGGTGCGGCAGGAAGAATACTGAGACACCTGAGTGAGGGAAATCCAGTGCGCTGACTGTGGAAATTGCTTCATACCATTTACTCAGCTTTGAGGATCAAAATCTTACCACTCACGGTGGGGAGAGACTGTGTACCCTTGCTGTTTGTAATTTGAAACACAGAGTGACACAAGGAAAGCTTCCCCCCATGTGGAAATGTTGGTACTGTGGGAGAAGATTCCCTTTCCTATCGATGCTGGAAACCTACAGACGTGTTCACATGGAGGAAAGGGTAGAGGCTGTTCACCCACTCCGTGTGCGGACAGGGATTTAGTGAGATGGGCCATCTGCAGAAGCACCAGCGTGTTCATGTGGAAGAGAAGCCGTTCAAGTGCTCCATGTGTGGGAGGGAGTTCACTCGGTCATCTACACTGCTGGCCCACCAGCAGGTTCAAACCGGAGAGAGGCCATTCACTTGCTCTCTGTGCGGGAAGGGTTTCACCCGCTCCTCCCACCTGCAGAGACACCAGTGAGTTCACATCCCATCGCAGGGGGATTGAAGGAGCTTCAGCCGAGTGCCATTATCGACTGAATTAATAACCCAGTTCTGGGGACTCCCGGGTTTGAATAGCAGATGGTGGAATTGGAATTCAGTCAAAAATCTGGAGTTCAGAACCTCATGATGAGAAAAATATCCCTATCTGATTCACTCATGTTTTAGGGAAGGAAACTGCTGTTGTTGGAAAGGATTCACTCAGTCGTCCCAGCAGCATCCTTCACCTGGTCTGGTCTACACGTGACTCCAGATCCACAGCAGTGTGGTTGATGCTTGACAGCCCCTCGGCAAATGAGCAGGGAGAATCTTACTTGGATACAGGGTATGGGCTGCAATTGCTGGTGAAGCAATACTACCTCCAGGTTAAGGCTGTTCCAAGGATCCAATTACAAAGGGACAACTCAGTAAACCAACAGTGAAGAAAGTGGGGGTGCAGGGGAGTGTATACGCTTTGACCTTGAGCTGTTAAAAATGCAAATAAGCTACTCTTTCTATGCCTTTTTGCTGGGGAGATCTGAAGCTGTAACAAAGTGGGTCACAATAAAAGTTAGGCAGCACCTGAGGAGCAGGAAAATCGACGTTCCAGGCAAAAGCCATTCATCAGGAATCTGATTCCTGATGAAGGGCTTTTGCCCGAAATGTCGGGCACCTGCTTGCTTTTCTAGCACCACTCTAATCCAAACTCTGATCTCTAGCATCTGCAGTCCTCACTTTTGCCACAATAAAGGTTACCTGAACTTACTGAAGGACTCAGACATGGAAGGCTATGAGATCCAACAGGTTTTTTTTTGGAAAGCTGCTCGTTTCTTTCGATCTCCAGTGCGAGGTTTCTAATGCCATATATTAGAAGGAGCAGTCAATGTGTAGCTCGTATTATTCGTAATTGTTCATTTTTCAGGACTGCAGGTTCATCATTTCCTCAGCAATGTAAAGTTTACTGGCACCAGTGGGAGGTGTGGGCTGTTTTCATTAGAAACAAAATTAAAAATCACACAATACCAAGTTATAGTCCAACAGGTTTATTTGGAAGCACTAGCTTTTGGAGCGCTGCTCCTTCATTGGGTAGCTGTGGAGCAGGATCATAAGACACAGTATTTGTAGCAAAAGGACATTGAATGATATATTGAACGAACCTAGATTGCTTTGAAGTGTTTCATCTTTAGAATGGGTTTCAGATTTCAGTTCATTAATACAAAAATTCCAGAACTTCTTTTAAGTCAAAGTCTCGAGATAACTGAAGGTTTTATAAAAAGAGGTGACATCTCAGCTCTGTCAATGCATGAAAGGTGTGAGGTTTGAGCCTATCTTGAGCCAGACTGGTTCTATTTCCAAAGTAGGAATTTATAAAGTATTACATGAAGTGATTGCCTGCAGATTGTGCATTTTTTGAGCAAAATAAAATGTATCTACAAATATATTTCTGCAAATGCAAATTCACCCCATAGTCTTATGTCTTTCTTTCCTGCACAGGACCTCCAACCAACACTATACACCAGATATATTGATGATCTTTCTTCCTCTGGACCCATGGCGAGGAGTCACTGAACTAATGACACTGATATTAACAAGTTTCATCCCACCATCACACTCACCATGGACTACTCTTTAGTATCTGTCTCATTTTTGGACACATGCGCCTCGATAGAAATAGAATCAGTCTGACGTAACGTTGGGACACAGACAGACTTCAACTTAACACCTTCAATGCATTATCTGATTGAGGTGACACCTATTGTTAAAACCTATCTTGAGAACATAACTTTTAAAAAGTTTTGGGATTTACATACGAAGGAATCGAAACTAACATGGTCATTCTAAAAGATGATAGAGGTAAGCTAAATTTGTTTAATATTACATTCCATGACTCTGCAATCCTGTTGCTAAAGAGTCTGTGTATTATGATTCTGCTCCACAACCACCCGATGAAGAAGCAGCGCTTCGAAAGTTAGTGATTCCAAATAAATTGGAAATCAATAAATAAATGGTTGGACTATAACTTGGCATTGTGTGATTTTTAACTTTGAAAATCTGTCAGTAATAACCAGCATCTCCATACTGCGCATGCTACTCGGTGTCAGCAACCACTTCGCGTGTTGGTCATGCGACATGGGGAAACGCCCCACGATCTTGTTTTGGTGAGCCAATGCGACGCTCTGGAGGACCGGATGGGGACTGGTCCTCCTGCCAATCACAGCAAACCTATAGATTAGATGCGGAAGTAGGACCATGTGCTTCTGAGGTTGGTGCTGTTTCTCTCTCTCTCTCTCTCTCTGAATTAAGATTGAGCTTCAGCCCAGACTGCAACTTTCTTCCTCTGTCCAACATCTGTGAGTACAGTGTTCTCTTTTCTCACCCCATTTTCCATTCCGGGGTTCAGCTGTTGACTTGCAGACATTGAAGCGAAATGGAGTGAATCCAGGGAGGGGACAGATTCTGGAAAAGTTAGTTCAGTTCTATGTCTCAATTGAAAAACACAGGGCAAATGCAGGAACCTTTTATCAGAAATGATGTGTAGATGTACAGATGTAGATATCATTCTACACCAATCAGTGCCAGTTGTCAGACAGATGCAGCAAGCAAGGCAAGTGGTGTATTAGCAAGAGGAATTGAGCTGAGAGGTGGGGATGCCTTCCTGCAGTTAGGGCGTCATTGAATACGTCCAAGGCTGAGTTCATCTGATTTTTGAACAACAAAGAAGTGGATGGTTATGGGGGAAGGCAAAAAAATGGTTTTAAGACCAGTATAGATTGGTTACAGAAACAGACCCTTCAGTCCAACTAGTCCATGATGATCAATTATCATAATCTCGTCCTATTTGCCAGCACTTGATCCATATCCCTTTAAACCCTTCCTATTTATAGACCAATCCAGACGCCTTTTAAATGCTGTAATTATACCAGCCTCCTCCACTTCCTCTGGCTGGTCATTCCATACACGCACTACTCTCCTGTGAAAAAGCTCCCCTTCGGTCCCTATTATGTCTTTCCCCTCTCACCCTAAACTTTTAGTTCTGGACTCCCCACCTCCCAGAGAAGACATTGTCTATTTGCACTATCCATGCCCTTCTGTAAGGTCACCCCTCAGCCTCTGATACTCCAAGGAAAACACCCTCAGCCTATTTAGCCTCACCCAAGAGCTCAAATCTTTCAAACCTGGTAACATCCTGGTGAATCTTTTCTGAACCCTTTCAGGTTTCACAACATCCTTATGATGGCAAGAAGACCAGAGTTGCACGCAATATTTCAAATGTGGCCTCACCAATGTCCTGTACAGATGCAACATCACCTCCCAACTCCTTACTCAATGCTCTATCCAATAAAGGACAGCATACCAAATACTGCCTTCACTATCCTATCTATCTGCGACTTTACCTTCAAGGAACTATGAACTGCACTCCAAGGTTTCTTTGTTCAACAACATTCCCCAGGACCTCACCATAAAGTGTATAAGTCCTGCACTGATTTGTTTTTCCAAAATGCAGCTCCTCGCATTTATCTGAATTCAACTTCATCATTCATGTACTTATCCTAATGTCTTTTAAATGTTCTAACTGTACCTGTGTCCACCCCTTCGTCTGGACATGCATTTCACACACAAACTACTTTGTGTTTTTAAAAATAAGTGCCCGTTATGCCTTTTTAAAATCTTTCTCCTCTCACCTTCAAATTTGCTGCCTAATCTTGAAACCCCACCAAGGGAAAAGATATCCGCCATTCACCTTATCTATACCCCTCATGATTTTATAATCCTCGATGAGGTCACCTCTCAACCTCCTCTGCTCCAGTGGAAATATTTCCAGCCTATCCACCTATATGTAGGTATCTTCATATCCACTTATGTTGGTGCAGGCTCGACAGACTGAACAGCCTGTTCCTGCTCCCAATTCTTTCTCTCTGTGTCCAAGAAAGCAAGAGACCATAAAACACTGGAGAATACATTAGATGTCTCAGCCCATCGGGGCTGCTCTGCCATTAAATCATGGCTGGTAAGTTTCTCAATCCCATTCTTCCACTTCCTCCCCTTAACCCTCGATTTCCCCCTTGATACTCAAGAACCTATCTACCTCCGTCTTTAATATACTCAGTGACCAGCGTCCACAGCCTTCTGTAGCAGTCACTTCCACATGTTCACCACTCTCTGGCTGAAACGATTTCTCTTTATCTTTGTTCTAAAAGATCTTCCTTTTATTCTAATGCTGTGCCCTCAGGTGCTAGTCTCTCCTACCAGTGGAAACATCTTCCCCATGTGCACTCTGTCCAGGCCATTCAGTGTTTTGTCTGTTTCAACTAGATTCCACCCCC
>NC_057753.1:9010111-9013663 GCF_004010195.1 Chiloscyllium plagiosum
GGTCATTGTCATGGCCGCACAGGACATTGGTTAGGCCACTTTTGGAATAGTGTGTGCAATTCTGGGCCCCCTCCTATGGAACAATGTTGTGAAACTTGAAAGAGTTCAGGAAAAATTTACAAGGATGTTGGCAGAGCTGGAGGGTTAGAGCTATAGGGAGATGCTGAATAGGCCAGGGATAATTTCTCTGCAGCATCGGAGGCTGAGGGGTGACCTTACAGAATTTTATAAGGGGTATGGATAGGGTGAATAGCCAAAATCTTTTCCCCATGGCAGGCGAATCCAAAACTGGAAGGCATAGGTTTCATGTGAGAGGGGAAAGATTTAAAACAGACCTGAGGGGCAACTTTTTCACACAGAGGGTAGTGCATGTTTGGAATGAGCTGCCAGAGGAAGTGGTGGAGACTGCTACAATTACAACATTTAAAAGGCATCTGGATGGGTACGTGAATAAGAAGGGTTTAGAGGGATATGGGCCAAATGCTGGCAAATGGGATTTGATGAGTTTAGGATATCTGGTCAGCATGGATGAGTTGGACTGAGGGCTCAGTTTCTGTGCTGTATGACTCTAATCATCTTCCGCGAAAGCAGAAGTATGATTGTGAAGACTGAACTTTGAGAGCAGCTTTCAAAGATGTTTTGCCTTTACTGGAAGCAAAAGAAGTTACAATGAAATCTTTCAATTGTGAGACAGCAACTGAGTACGTCTAGGATTTTGGTGGAAAGTGGGAATTCATTGCCCTGTGGGGATGAAGTGGTTTAAGGTTTACCAGCAGTAAGAAAAGTGTGCTGAGCGGGGAGCTTAGTGAAGGGTGAGGTGGATTTTTGAGTTAAACTGCTCATTTCATTCAGCCTTCAACATTGTATTTCCAATGCTGTGAATCAGTAACTGGTATCGTTAGAAGCCTTACGGGTTTCAGTACTGCAGGTATTGCATTGTTTCATCAGCATTGTATTGCTCTTTGGAAGGGTTGGTGTGGACTTGTTGGGCCAAAGGGCCTGTTTCCACATTGTAAGTAATCTAATCTAATCATTACTGACAGCAGTGAGAGGTGTGGGCTATATTCACTAGAAATGATAAAGCAGTTAGATAACACAGATACGAGAGGGCAGAGTGGGACTTGTCTTTTAATTTACAGAAGCTGGGAGGTTCTGGGAGCTGTGATCCAGGACAAAAGTAAGTGCAGTAAATCATAGAAGTCCTACAGTGTGGAAGTAGGCTGTTCAGCCCCTCAAGTCCACGTTGGCCCCTCCGAAAAGCTTCCCCTTCACGCCGCCCCCACCCCACCATCACCACCACCAACCAATCCAGTAATTTGTGCTGGTGGGTGAGATTAGGACTAGAGGTCATGGCCTCGAGATTAGAGGGAATCGGTTTAAGACACCGATGAGGAGGAACTGCTTTTCCCGGAAAGTAGTGACTCCATGAAATTCTCTGCCTATGGAACCTGTAGAGACAGCTTCACTAAGAATATTCATGACACAGTTGAGTAGGTATTTGCATGGTGGGGAATGAAGGGTAGTTGGGAAAATGCAGGTAGGAGGAGCTGAGACGATGGATAGATCAGCTATGATCTTAATGAATAGCACAGCAGGCTTGACAGGCCAAATGGCCGACTCCTGCTTCAATTACTATGAAACTATAACCCTGCATTTCCCATAGCTAACCTGCACATCCCTGGGCAATTTAGCATGGCCAGTCCAAATCAAGGCAGGTGAACAATGTAGTGATGTGAAAATGAACATCAGAGTATGATAGAAAGGGACAAGGAGAGTAAATGTCCCAGCAATCAAAGTTGGATTCTAAAGATCACAAATATTGAACCTGAAGACTGTATGGCTGAATGTGTGCTGCATCATAACAAAAGTGAATGAATAGACTGCACACATCGAACAGAATGATTCTGATCTGAGACTCCTTACAGAGACATGGCTTCAGGGTGCCAAGGATTGGATCCTGAATATTGAAGGGGTACGTGGCATTCTAGTCAAATGAGAAACTAGGTAAAGGTAGAGGCACTGCCAATCAAAGCACTGATCACAGGGTAGTCTGGTGTCAGCTCAGATTTCAGGTCCTGAATTCTCTGCCGTCTGTTGATCTTCCTGTTTCCATAGAGTAAAATGTCAGTCTGTTCTCAGCTCTGCAAGAAGCCGTGACCCCCCCACCTTTTACACCTTCCGGAACAATAAAACATTCAGTCAATCAAGGCCCAACTCACAATCTCCCAGCCTGTCAACCATCCAGACAGAGAGAATCATCGTAGCAGGGAATAAAACAAGAAAAATGAAACAAGATTGAGAATAAATAGGTGCTTGTACTTAATGTTTGCTCGTTAGTTCGTAAATCAGAAATCGGTGTCTCCCAGGGTTCTTATAGTGTCCTAAATGAGGAATTCTCGCTCCCGTACATCTATGCCAGGTGCTGGCAGGTGGGACTAGATTGTGTTGGGATGTCTAGTCGGCATGGACAGGTTGGACCGAAAGGTCTGTTTCCATGCTGTACATCTCTATGACTCTAAGTATTACCACCCAGGCATGATTGATAAAAATATTTGCATCAACAGAAATAAAGGATCTGTTATCAAATAGACATAGAAACATACAGCACGGAAATAGACTGCGATCCAACACATCCTTGCAGACAAGATATCCTATTTAAATATAGGTCCATTTGCCAGCATTTGGCCTTTATCCCTCCAAACCCTTCCGATTCACATACCCATCTGGATGCCTTTTAAATGTAATTGTACTGACCACTTCCTCTGGCAGCTCAGTGCATAAATGCACCACCCTCTGTGTGAAAACACTTTTAAATCTTTCCCCTCCCACCCTAAACCTATGACCTCTGGTTTTGGACACCCCCACCCTGGGGAAGTATGCTTCCCTATTTATTCTATTCATG
Organism: Chiloscyllium plagiosum; assembly: GCF_004010195.1. NCBI lineage: Eukaryota > Metazoa > Chordata > Chondrichthyes > Orectolobiformes > Hemiscylliidae > Chiloscyllium > Chiloscyllium plagiosum. The sequence continues at coordinate 9,013,014 of NC_057753.1, forward strand.
CCCCTCATGATTTTATAAACATTGACAAGGTTATCCCTCGGCCTCTGATGCACCAAGGAAACAGCCTCTCTTTATACCACAAACCCTCCAACCTTGGCGACATCCTTATCAATCTATCCTGCATCCTTTCAAGTTTCACAACATCCTTCCTACCCTGTAGCAGGGAGACCAGAATCGAATGCAATACTCCAAAAGTAGCCTAACCAATGTCCTGTACAGCTGCATCATGACCTCCCAATTCCTAAACCCAATGCATTCAATGGACCAAATAGCCTTTTTGTGCACTGCAGGGGTTTTATGATTTTATTCTGTGACCCAGTCAATTTTAGTCATTATCTCTAGTGCATGGCATGTCAGGGTGGGATTACTGGTACCAGAATTGCATGCAATACTACAAAAGTGACCAAACGAATGTTCTGTGAAGTGTACCAAACATCCCCTTTACTATCCTGTCTACCTGTGACTCTACTTTCAAGAACTAAAAGCCTGCCATAGAGACATACAGCATGGAAACAGACCTTCAGTCCAACCAGTCCATGCCAACCATAATCCCACATTAAACTAGTCTCTCCTGCCTGCTCTTGGACTGTATCCCTCTAAACCTTTCCTATTCATGAACTGAAACAAATGTCTTTTAATTCTACCGGCAT
>NC_057753.1:9014163-9016058 GCF_004010195.1 Chiloscyllium plagiosum
TTTGCTCATTGCTTGCTGCACTTTCTGACAACTGGCAGTGACTGGTGTAGAAGGACACTGAGTGCCCTTTGTCTATCCACACATCACTCCTGATGAAGGACTCGTGCCCGAATCGTCGACTCTCCTCCTCCTCAGTTGCTGCCTGACCGACTGTGGTATTCCAGCGCCACAATATTCAACTCTGATCTCCAGCATCTCACTTTCGCCACATCTCAACACATCACCATTTAAACAATGCACCTCCTTTCTGCTATTTTTTTTACACTGCAAAGGCTATAACTTCACATTGTGGTACTGCATTTTCCATGTGTTTGCAAGTTGACACACAGACCTGGATCAACTTTTCCAGAGTCTGGCCCCTCCCTCGATTCACTCTTGAACCCCAGAATGAAAGCGTGATGAGAAAAACACTGTTGTCCTCACAAATGTTAGACAGAGGAAGGAAGTTACAATCTGAGGTGAAGTTTAACCTTATGCAGAGAGAAAAGACCAACAGCACCTTCAGAGCTCATGGTCCAACCTCCGCATTTCCACAATGGCCGGCTCTGATTGGCAGGAGGACCAGACTCCTTCCGGTTCTCCAAGGTTCTCCACTGCGCATTTTCCATGTGTTTGCAAGTTGACACACAGACCTGGATCAACTTTTCCAGAGTCTGGCCGCTCCCTCGGTTCACTCTTGAACCCCAGAATGAAAAAGTGGTGAGAAAAACACTGTTGTACTCACAAATGTTCGACAGAGGAAGGAAGTTACAATCTGAGGTGAAGTTTAACCTTATGCAGAGAGAAAAGAACAGCAGCAGCTTCAGAGCTCATGGTCCAACCTCCGCATTTCCACAACGGCCGGCTCTGATTGCCAGGAGTACCAGACTCCTTCCGGTCCTCCAAGGTTCTCCATTGCTCCATGGAAAGGAGTTCGCGCGCCATTTCTGCGGACACCAAAGAGGATGTGCAATGCTTTGCTGACACTGGCAGTCATGCGCAGTGATAGCTGACACCGCGGAGCATGCTCAGTGTGCAGGAATTTGTTACAAATTTTAAAGTTAAAAATCACAAAGCACCTGGTGATAGTCCAACAGACTTATTTGGAAGCACTAGCTTTCGGAGCCTTGCACTTTCATCAGCTGATTGTGGAGTATAACATCTTACGATCTTATATTCCACAACCACCTGATGAAGTAGCAGCGCTCCGAAAACTAGTGCTTCCAAACAAGCCTATTGGACTGTAACCTGGTGTTGTGTGATTTTAACTTCGTACACCTTAGTCCAACACGGGCACCTCCCGATCATGACAAATATTAAGGGTCCAAATGCGAATACGAGAGAAAAATGCCGAAGCTATTTTATTTTGCCGATTTTTCCTCCCTGTGCCTCGACATTTTATTTCTTTTGCATTTTGTCTAGCTGCTCAACATTTCTGTCTTTTCCCCAGAATAGAGGTATTCCAAAACTAGAGGGTAAAGTTTTCGGGTGGAGGAAAGATTTTAAAAGATCTAAAAGACTAGGACTAGAACATTCACCCCTTACTGGGCGAAACTGAGGACTGTAGATGCTGGAGATTAGGGTCGAGAATGTGTAGCTGGAAAAGTACTGCAGGTCAGGCAGCATCCGAGAACCAGGAGAATCGACGTTTCGGGCAAAACCCTTCATCAGGAAATAGCCATGGGGAACTGCAGGGCTGTAGCGTAATCGTGTGAGTCTAAGTGGGATGCTGTTGGGAAGGTCGGTGTGAATGGCGTGTAGGGATAATATGGTTCCACTGCCTTAGCCACGCGTATTTTGAGAAATGTGGGAGGAGTGGGTTCCAGTTCGTGGGACATTGACACCAGTCCTGGAGAAGGTGGCATTTGTGCTGTCTCTCTCTTCACATTCTGGCCCCCCTGTCCATTTTCTCCCCA
>NC_057753.1:9016521-9029823 GCF_004010195.1 Chiloscyllium plagiosum
CTTAGCTGTGCATGGAGGAAAACTTCATTTCAGTGACAATAACATGGAACAAACTGCCTACAAAGATGCTGGAAATGGAGCTGAATCAAGGATATGAAAATGAAATGTTAAGGCTGCTTGAGAAAAGAAAGGCAGTAAAATTGCTGAATGACTTCCTGCTGACCTATTAAATAAAAAATTATGACAAAAAAAGGACGTAACTCCATTACTACATTAGAAGGTGAATAATAATTACAACAGAAACTTTTACAACAGCCAACAATATCAGATATACACCATATAGAATAAAGAAAGTTTACAGCCCAGGAACAGGCCCTTCAAGCCTGAGGCGATCCAAATGTACTGTCTAAACCTGTCGGTCAATTCCTTAGCATCTGTATCCCTCTACTCCCCACCCACTCATGCATTTATCCAGACGCATCTTTAATGTATCGACCGTGCCTGCCTCTACAACCTCTGCTGGCAACGCGTTCCAAACGCCCTCCACCCTCTGTGTGAAGTAAAACGCGTTTTTGCTTTGAATAAGTGCTGCCCTTGCCGCGTTCATTGTAGTGGTAGCTCTGCCCCATCCCTGACTCAGGCAGTTGGATCTCGTTTAATGAAGCTGCTTTTTGAGAGTATTGACTAACCGTTTTTTCACAAGGCAGTGGAAGAAACAAGGGCTCGTCCGGGATTTGTACCCGGGATCTCTCACAACCCCACGTATCAGAAAACCCGAAGCGAGAATCATACCCCTAGACCAACGAGCCACAGGCCGCAGGCGCCCTACATTTTTTGAGCAATGTGCCAATCCCTTAACTGCTGCTCAGTCCCTTGAGAATCTAACCTTTTAGTTGTGAACATGAGGAAAGGACCAATCCTTTTCTAGGGTGCAACTGTATACGTGCCAAACTGAGGGAACACACAAGGAAAATAGCTTTAAGAGAGATAGAAAGTATTTGAGCACCTTTGGAGTGTCTGCTCCCTCCCAGGATTCACTCCAGTTGCTACAAGTGAACAGTGTTTCACCCACCCCGACCTCCCCTTCCCCCTCGCTGCTGGAGGATGGTATATGAAAAGGGGGAGACATTGCTTTGCTCCCAGATGTTGCCCAGAGGGAGGGAGTTTCACTCTGAAACTGACAGGGCTGTATCCGCATTGTGATGTCAACAATGGAGGGCGGGCCGGACAGCTGTCCTGCAGTTGAGGCACGTGTGGAAGGGAGGGCACTTTGCAAATCCCACTCTCCTCCAAGTCAATACAGTTTGAGTTCAAGCAATGCAAGGGGTTTAAATATACTTTAGAAAACCTCCTTTGTGCCGTGGGAAAACTACTACCGCGGGAAATGCAGTGTTACAGATTCAAAGTAACAGAAGCAGGAGTAGACCATTTGGTCAAGCCTGCTCCGTCATTCATTAAGATCACAGCTCCAACAACCTGCACAATCCCGACTGCACTTAATTCCCCTACCATGCAAAAACCTATCCAACTGCGTCTTCAATAAACTTCATGAAGCTGCTCTCTTGGGCAGAGAATCCCATGGAGACTCACAGAGTGACACAGATGTACAGCACGGAAACAGACCCTTCGGTCCAACTTATCCATGCAGCCCAGATATCCTAACCTAATCTAGTCCCATTTGCCAGCATTTGGCTCAAATCCCCATAGAACCTTCCTACCCTCCAACCTCCAACCCTGACAATATCCCTGTAAATCATTTCTACACCTTTTCTAGTTTCACAACATCTTTCCGATAGGAAGCAGACCAAAATTACATGCAATATTCCAAACGTGGCCTGACCAATGTTCTGCACAGTGGCAACATGAGCTCCCAACATCTATCCTCGATGCTCTGACCAACAAAGGAAAGCACACCAAACGCCTTCTTTACTATGCAATCTGCCTGCGTCTCTACTTTTAAGGAACTATCAACCTGAACTCCAAGGTCTCTTTGTTCAGCAACACTTCCAATGAACTTACCATTAAGTGTAAAAGTCATGCTCTGATTTGATTTTCCAAAATGCAGCACCTCACATTTATCCACATTAACCTCCAACTGCCATTCCTCAGCCCATTGGCCCATCTGATCAAGGTCCCGTTGTGATCTGAGGTAACCTTCTTTACTGTCCACTACACCTCCAATTTTGGTGTCATCTACAAACTTGCAAACTATACCTCCTCCGTTTACATGCAAATCATTTAAATAATTGACAAAAAGTAGCGGATCCAGCATCAATCCTTGTGACACACCATTGGTCACAGGCCTTCAGTCTAACCCTCCGCCTGCTAGCCAGTTCTGTATCCAAATGGCTAGTTGTCCCTGCATGCCTTGATTAAATCTTGCTCACCAGTCTCCCATGAGGAACCTTGATGATCGCCTTCCTGAAGTCCATATAGATCACGTCCATCGCTCTGCCCTCATCAATCCACTTTGTTACTTCTTCAAAAAACCCAATCATGTTCATGAGGCATGATTTCCCAAGCATAAAGCCATGCTGACTATTCCTAATCAATTCTTGCCTTTCCAAATACATGCAAATCCTGTCTCTTAGGATTCTCTCCAAAAACTTGCCCATCACGGATGTCAGGTTCACTGGTCCATAGTTCCCTGGCTTTTCCTTACCACCTTTCTTAAATAGTGGCATCACATTAGCCACCCTCTAGCCTTCCGGCACCTCACCTGTGACTTTTGATGATAGAAATATCTCAGTAAGAGGCCCAACAATCACTTCCCCAGTTTCCCACAGAGTTCTAGGGTTCTCCTGATCAGGTCCTTGGCATTTATCCACTTTTATGCATATCTCGATATCCAGCAATTTCTCATCTGTAAGATGGGCATTTTTTCAACATGTCACCATCTACTTTCTCACATTCTAGATCTTCCATGCCCTTCTCTGCAGTAAACACTGATGCACAATATCCGTTCAGTATCCCGCACCCCCCGCCCCATCTACTGCAGCTCCACACAAAGGCCGCCTTGCTGATCTTTCAGGGGCCCTATTCTCTCCCTTGTTATCCTTTTGTCCTTAATGTATTTATAAAAACCATTTGGGTTATCCATGACTCTATTTGCCAAAGCTATCTCATGTCCCCTTTTTTGCCCTCATGATTTCCCTCTGAAGTATGCTTGTACTGCCTTTATACTCTAAGGATTCACTCGATCTCTCTGCCGATACCTGATATATACCATCCTTCTTTATCTTAACCAAAATCTCATTTTCTCTCGTCATCCAGAATTCCCAAACCTACCAGCCTTTCCTTTCACACGAACAGGAATATACTCTACATCAGACAATCTCCTGATGAAGGAGCGTCGCTCCGAAAGCTAGTGTGCTTCCAAGTAAACCTGTTGGACTATAACCTGGTGTGGTGTGATGTTATAACTTTGTACACCCCAGTCCAACACCGGCATCTCCGAATCAGGAATATACTGTGTCTGGACTCTTGTTATCTCATATTTTAAGGCTTCCCATTTTCCAGCAGTCCTTTGACCTGCGAACATCTGCCCCCAATCAGCTTTTGAAAGATCTTGCCTAATACCTGAGTCTTCCTCCAATTTAGAACTTCAACTTTTAGATTTGATATATTATTTTCAATCACTGTTCTAAAGTTAATAGAATTATGGTTACTGGCCCTGAGGTTTTGCACCCTCGCCAGTATGTATATCCACATTGTGAATTAGAAAGTTTCCTTGTACACACTTAACAAATTCCTCTATTTGGCAGATAGGTAAATGGGCAGGAGTTATACCTTGGGTCCACTCTTCCTTCATTCCCACCAAGCCTAATCCCAATCCCACCCCAATAGACCAACGGCACTTTCACCTGCAACTGCCGAATGTCTGACACCAGCCCATTTATCTGCTCCCTCCTCTCTATCCAAGGGTCCAAACTTATCTTCCAGGTGAAGCAGCACTTGACCTGCACTTCCCACAACCCAGTCGACTGCAGTTGCTGCTCATAATGTGGTCTCATCTACATTGGGGAAAACGAAGCATAAACTGGGTGACTGCTGCACAGAACATCTACGTTCTACCTGCAAAAAAGACCCTGAGCTTCCAGTTGCCTGCCAATTCCACACCCCACCCTGTTCCCTGGCCAACATCTCTGTCTCAGGTTTGCTGTGTTCCAGCGAAGCTCAGCACCAGCAGAACGAAGAGCACCGAATATTTCACTTGGAGACCTTACATCCCTCTGTTCTCAATATCGAATTCAATAATTATCGGGCCTGAAATCCATGGTATCCTCGTCCCTTCCACACACACCAAGCCTTGTTATCACATAGTCTGTCATTACACACTACCTATTCTTAGCCACGAACAGTCTCCATTTATCCTCCCACGCAGATCGTTATCAACTCCCTTTCCTGTCCACAGCTCTTCCCTCGATTTGAGCTCTGTCCTGATCTATCATGAACTGCATCCGCCTTCCTCCCACAATATCTCCTGCATTTTAACCAACATTTTCCCAATCACCATCAGTTCTGTGGAAGGGTCACCGGCAACTCCTGTTTTTTGTTTCAGATATGCAGCATCCACAGTTCTTTCACCTTTTTATTGAGGTCGAGTTGGAAATTACTTCGAGAGACAGAAGGAGTGGGGGCAGAGACAGAACACCCATGAACTGTTGATCTCCGTTGTTACTCATAACGTAAAATCATTGCAGTGCGATCACTTCCCTTAAGCATGAATAGAGGTTGCCGACTCTGCGTGACATTGTGGCGCAACGGTAGCGCGTCTCACTCCCGATCAGACCGTAACTTGTTCGAATCACGTCAGGCTCACTGACGTCATCTTCTTATATTTCAAATCAAGAAAGGAGTACGTTCACTCCGGATATCTGTTGAGCCAAATCTTCTTTGCGGAAATTTCCGATCACGCGTGAAGCTTTGCTGTTAATTTGATTTGTGAACACTGTGTCAGGGAGGTGGTGTGCCCATTGTTTGGGTAAATGCTCAGCTCCCCCAGTTCATCACGGGATTTAAACACAGCCGCCTCCCTCTGGGCAGCCGCTTCGTTCAGTTGATGACAGCGCAGTGTGAATTAACGTAATGCCGATATTTTTACAACATAATCCAGAGACTCCCAGCTTTTTGTTTCAATCTATTCGGAGAGTGATAGCGAGTTCAGATAGAAATGTTTCCCATCAACAGCAAATCCTTTCCTCTCACTGGACACAGTTAAAATTATCTTTATTCAACAGGAGAAGCGGAAACTCTAGTCTGACGGTCTCTCTCCACATTAACGGTGAGCCTGAATTTTATAAACGGTGGCAGTAAAATCCAGTGGCGGACACTGATTTGGTTCAATCGATTTTTTAGCCAAGCGTAATTCACCGAGAGGATGCTGCTGTGTGAAACAGCGTGGGGAATTACTGCAGGGCCTCCTGCGCATGGGACACACCGCAACTGATGTGTTTCACCTTCACCAGTTTATTCCTATCTCGGAGAAGAGAGGTTTGATGATTCGGATCATAGCAGCCAGACAGAGAACAGGAGAAGAGCACTCAGACCTTCACAAGCTTGTCACCACAGCTGGGTCATCGTGGCCCGTGTATCAGAATGGGATAGTAATCTGCATCCACTGTCTGGAAGCACAGCAAATTGGAGTGCTGGTGGGACTATCACACAGGAGAAAACGGTTTCGACCTGTCAACTGGAGTGGCTCCCAATGCGCAACTCCGCTCACCTCAACTGAATAACTGTAAACAAATTACTCCGTGATTCAAAGGAATACTCGGTTTTGAACCTGCATTGTGTCATGTACCTTCGAGAATGATGTCAAAACACCTTCATTGCTGTGATGGAGTATCCTGTTGGGCAGAATATATCCGTTGTCAAATTTCCTACGTTCTGTTGGTCCAACTCCGATTTCACTCAGAATCACTTTCTCCCTGTAAATCTGCACATTGTTACATTGAACATGCCCACCGAATTCCCTTTTGTGTCCATTGAATCTGCCTCTTTGTCACTGTCAGACAGCGACTTACTGACCCCAGTCCCTGTGCGAAAACGGTCTTCCTAATGTCACTTTTACTTATTTTCCTGATGACTTTAAATCTCTGCCAAATCATTCTCGATCCTTTCAGGCCTGAGAGCATTTTCACTGCATTATTTCCTCTGTCTAAAACCCTCATGACGTGGAAAACTTCAATCAGACCAGCTTTCAGCCCTCTGTTCTCCAAAGACAGCTGCCCCAAACTTTCCAATCTCCCTTCATTGCTGACATTCCTCAGGACGGGACCATTCATGTTAACCTGTTCAGCGCTGTCTGCAATCACTTCACTTCCCCGCTTCCTAAAGTATCACCCTCAGAATTGAGCGTAATACAGGTGGAGGATTCATTCAGATTCGGATTGCGTGGGCGAAAAATCTGCAATACTTCTTCTCACTTTGAACAAGTGTTTCCCTTCGCCGTGTTCACTGCAATGGCAGCTCTGCGCCGTCCCTAATTCAGGCAGTCCGATCTTATTTAACGAAGCGGCTTTTTGAGAATATTGATCGGACATTTTTGCTCAGGTCAATTTAAGAAATGAGAGTTCGCCTTGGATTGGAACCCAGGAACTCTCACACGTCTGCATTCGCTGGAAGACCCAAAGCTAGAATCATATCCCAGACTAACGAGCCACCAGCCATGGGTGCAGCCACCTCCGGAAGCAGCTGAGACTTGCTCAGTACGAAATACATTGTACATTGCTCCCAGAATTGCAAGCAGGCAAGAGTTTTAAGAACATCTGCTTCTCAATCTGTGTCCCTGCTCCCAGGACGCTGCTGTTTGTCCCGTCCCCAGGGACCGGGCTCTCTCCACTGGTGGATAATTGAACCACTTCGTTTCTACTTGCAAGCTGTGCTGGTGGAAGGCAGAGCCCATTCGCTCTTCTGCTCTTTCGCACTATTACCTGAGGCAAGATAAGTCAGTTACAGTCATGCGTAGGAAATGGGCAACTTTGAACTTGTTCCAAAGATCATGTTAACGGAGAGACAGAAAGATGGAGACTGAGAGAAATGAACACCGGAGACCCTTCCCTCAGGTCAATTGATATGAGTGCATTTTTGTGCAGCCTGCTTTGTGTTCAGAATTTGTCTTGACACAGCGATCCTGCAGAAAGTTTTTTGTGACACGGGCGTTGGTTTCTTTACTGCAGGAAATGGACAAAAACAGAAAGTCATGTGTTTCAACTTCACCGGTTCATTGCCAACTGAGAGAAGAGGTTTCAGACGAGATCAGGACACACTGACAGAGAACAGGACAAGACAACTCAGTGCTCCACAAGGGTGCCAGAGCAACTGTGTAAATTTGACTTGTGTATCGATGTGACATATTTAACTCAGATACCCGAAGTTTTGGGAAGCAGATCACAAGGTAAGGAAAAGAACAGAGCGCCGTTACACGGGAAAGCTGCTAAAGGCGACATTGAGTGAATAGGAGAAAATGGTTTCGCTTCTGGTTTATCATCCCAGCATGCAACCGCTGTGCCATTCCCCTGCATTGCACGGTATCTTTTCCAGAGAAGTATTCAGCTTTCCATCTGGCGTGTGACTTGCACGTTCGAGAATGACGTCAAAAGATCTTCACTGCTGTAGTGCCATGTGCTGTTGTGCAGACATGTCACCGATGTGCAAATATAAATTCAGAGAGCAATGTACACTAGAGACTCTGAGCCAGCTGAAACTTGCTCAGTGTGAAATACGTTCCACATTGCTCCAAGAATTGCAAGCAGCAAAGAATTTCCAGAACATCTGCTTGTCATTCTGTCCCCGGGGCGCTGATGCTTGTCTCATTCCCAGGAACTGGACTCTCTCCACTGGCGGATAATTAAACCAATTTGTTTCTACTTGTCCGCTTTTCTGGAGGGAGGGGAGAGCCCATTCGCTCTTCTGCTCTCTCTCTCTCAATCCCTTGGGGTGAGAGGTATCACTTATACTTATGCGTGGGAAGTGAGTAACTTTGATGATGAATTTCCTCCAAATGTCTGTTATCGGAGAGATAGAAAGGTGCTGTGCTGGCGGGGCTGAGAGAAATGGACACCGAGGACTCTTCCCTCAAGTAAATTCATATGAGCACGTTGTTGTGCAGCCTGCTTGGTTTTCAGATTTCGTCTTCACACAGTAATCTTACGGAAAGTCTATTGCAAAGTGGGCATCGCTTTCTTTGCTGCGACCGCGCAGCAGTTAACATCTGAGCCGCAAGTGCCCCAGATGAAGAGAATCCGAGTGAAACCTTCACCCACTGAGAGTCATCCCCACGGCTCTGAGCTGCGGGACTGCAGGCAGTCCAACACGGAAGGGACGGTTAAAAATGAACCATTGTCGCCCCCTCAGCCTCTCTGTCCTAGAGACAGGCAGTAGGGCGGCATAAATGCGAAGCATCATTCTCCTGCCGACAGAGGAGGTTCATCCCATCGAGTCCACGGCGACTCTCTGCCACCTTTCTCTCTCTGAGGTTATTCACAATCAGTGATATCTGTCCTAATAGTAAGGGGCTGTGTCTGAGTGGTGATACGATTTCTGACATGCTGATCGTTTTGTCATTCACGTCCGAACCGGCGTGGCGAATTACTGCAGGGAATAGATGAAACCACAAGGCATGTGTTTCAACTTTATCAGTTCATTGGCACCTCAAAGAAGTGGTTTTGCGAATCAGTTAATAGGAAACCGACGAAGAACAGAGAAGACCACTCAGACCTCCGAAAAGCATGTTACTTGAACCGTGTGAGTTTCCCAAGTGTATCGTATGATACAGGACATTCAGGAAGCAGGTGCGAAGGCAAGATACAGAACAGAGTACCATTACAAAGGAAACCTGCTGAAGGAGACATAGAGCAATAGCAGAGGATGGTTTCTATCCATCGACCGCTGGGTTATAGGCCCAGCACGCTCCCGGTTTCCACAGAACACTTCAGGTTTTCGTCTGGCACGCGGCATGCACGTTCGAAAGTGGGCGGCACGGTGGCACAGTGGTTAGCACTGCTGTCTCACAGCGCCAGCGCCAGGTTCAATTTCCAGCTCAGACGACTCTCTGTGTGGAGTTTGCACATTCTCCCCGTGTCTGCGTGGGTTTCCTCCGGGTGCTCCGGTTTCCTCCCATAATCCAAAAAAAATGTGCAGGTTAGGTGAATTGGCCAGGCTAAATTGCCCGTAGTGTTAGGTGAAGGGGAAAATGTAGGAGAATGGGTCTGGGTGGATTACGCTTCGGTGTGGACTTGTTGGGCCGAAGGGCCTGTTTCCACACTGTAAATAATTTAATCTCATCTCCACTGCTGTCGTGTAATATGCTGTTTCACAGACGTATGGAGGCTGTGTAAATATAAACTTGTTTCTAACTTCCCACATTCTGTTGGTGAACTGTGATTTCATTCTGAGTCACAACATGTGTCACAGCGCACACCTTCACTCTGCTGGTTCAACTCAGTAAGTATACGTGTTTCTCTATTCGTATCATTCTCTTGCCTTCTCAGCGTAAATCTGCACATTGTTACTTTAAACATGACTTTAAACATGGCAGAAAGTTGAACAATTTTGTTCCTAAACTTTTCTCTAACACCGGAGTGACCAGTGACAAGCATTGCCCTCCTCAACATAGGGTACAGAGAACAACAGAAGACCACTCAGATCTCCACGAGGGTATCATCTCAACTGTGCACATTGGGCCAATATACCAATGTGAAATATTTATGTCGAAGTTTTTTGGGAAAGAGGTGAGAAGGCGAGGTGCAGAACAGAGCGCCGTTATACGGGAAAGCTGGTAAAGACGACATTGACTGAATAAGAGAAATAGTTTCCCTTCTAGGTGATGTTCCCTTCACGCACCGCAGACATATCGCCGTCGTGCAAATATAAACTCTGTCTGAATTCCCACATTCTATTTTTTCGAACTGTGATTTCGCCAAAAGCACAAAATTTCAACATCGCAACGTTCAAACTTTGACAAAGTGCTCATAGATATATTTAGCGAACACCTGGAAGAAATTTGAGGCCTCTTGAACTTTCAGTAAAAGGAAGGGAAATTTGCCTCGAGGCTGTGTAATGTGGAGATGTGTTCCCCATGTTAACTGGTAGTGGTTCGCCATCCCAGTGCTTCCCGATGCAGGGTTGCCCTGACCCACAGGGAGGTTTCTTTGATAAACTGTCCCGAGGCTGCCAACCGCACCGTGACGTCATAGGGCGAGCCCCCGGCGATGGCCTGCAGCTGCTGTGACACAATAATGATGCTGGCCCCAGAACATGAATACAAATTAGTTCATGAGTAAAATGGTACTGAATCATTCTATGGAAAGTTCTTTCAACTTCACGGATTTATATATGCGAGGAGGTAAATGGGCTGGGCTTACACCTCGGATCCACTCTTCCTTCACTCTCAACACCCCACACCCACCTCCCATCGTGCCAAGGCACTTTCCCATGCAACCGCCGAATGTGTAACACCTGCCAATTTATCTGCTCCCTCCTGAATATCCAAGGGCTCGAACATACCTTCCAGGTAAAGCAGCACTTGTTGCTCACAGTGTGGTTTCCCCAACGTAGCATCAAGCATAAACTGGGTGACTGCTTCGCAGAACATCTTGGTTCTGCCCGCAAAAAAAGGCCTTGAGCTTCTGGGGTTGCCGTCACTTTAACACGCCACCCTGTTCCCTGGCCAACATTTCTGTCTCAGGCATGCAGCAGTGTTCCAGCAAAGATAAGCTCCAAATGGAAGACCAACGCCTCATTTTCCACTTGGCGATCCTATAGCTCTCCAGTCTTCAACATTGAGTTCAATATTGTTTGGACCCGAACTCCCCCATGCCCTTGACCCCTACCACACCCACACGAGGCCTTGTTATCACATAGTCTGCTGTCACACACGACTTACTGTTAGCCAGGAACAGTCTCCATTAACAGTTAGTCACTCTCCTACACAGATCGTTATTCACGCCTTTGTCCCTCCAATGTTCTCCCACTGAACTGGCAGCAAACAGAGCAATGTGGAATGGTATCCCTGAGCCAGCTGTTTGTCCCATCTCCAGGAACAGGGCTCCCTCCACTGGTGGATAATTAAACCATTTTGCTGTTGCGCTGACGTGAGGAGATTGTGTAAATATAAACATTTTCTAAATTCCCACCTTCCGTTGGTCGAACTGTGAGTTCACTCTGAATCACAACACATGTCACAGCGCAATTGGAGGCCCACCTTAGCTCTGCTGGTTAAACACAGCAAGTAAATGAGAGTCTCTATTCGTATCATTCTCTTGCTTTCCACCTGTAAATCCCCACATTGTTACTTTGAACATGACCACCAAATTCCCTTTTGTGTTCTTGATTCTGCCTCTTTGTCACGGTCAGACAGGGATTTACGGATCCGAACCACTCTCTGTGCGAAAATGTTCTTCCTAATGTCACTTTTACTTTTTTTCCAAATGCCTTGAAATCTCTGCCAATTTTTTTGGGAAATTGAAAGGATTCTTATTCCTGCAAATGAGGCTGAATTGATTTAATTTCTAACGTAAAGGACTGCGGATGCTGAGAATCCGAGACAGAAAGAGAAACTGCTGGAGAAACTCAACATGTTTGACAGTACCTGTGGGAGAAAACAGAGTTCTGAAATATTGTCTCTGATTCTCTTTCCACCGATGGTGCCTGACCTGCTGAGTTGCTCCTGCAATTTCTGTTTTTGCTTTTAACTGAAAGTTCATTTCATTTTTCTGGATGAAACACCCAGACTCGCCATGTGCAGATATTCAACCCTTTCGAAACCTGTGAAGTGATTGGATTCAAACAAACCCAGCAATAATTCACTCTTTCTCAGCTCCACAGGCAGAGAGACCTGGGAAATGAAGCTGTCAGAGTGGTTCTTTATTCGTTAATGCGATGGACTTGAGATCTATTGCGGTTTCCCCACGCAGGTGTGAACCTTGCCGACTCGAGTTGAGAAATGTCGTCAAAAAGAAAGGGAGACTGTTTCCGTTTCTTATTTAAGATTCTAATCAGTGGAGGGGGAAAAATATTTCACTCACATTGGGACTGGTAGGAATCTGCAGCCCACTGCCTGTCAGGGTGGAACAAGGAGATGCCCGCAGAGCTTCTTTTGAGGCAATGAGCCAAGAGTTTGGAAATGAGAGTAGAACAGTGAGGGGCGTGAAGTCGTGATCGAAATGAAGCAGGTACCGAAGGACAAAGTTGTTTTATTTCCCAATGAAAGATACTGCTTCACAAAGTTGGGACGAGGGAAGGAAGCAGTGATGGTGATTATCTTTGGCTGTTCACCTTGTGAATGTTCCCATTGCTGCGCATGTCCGTGTGAACGTCAGAACTCTGCAGCATGGGGGCGCAATGGATGACGCATCTGACTCCACCTACCTGTTTGAAATGCAGGTCACAGCTTCTTCTCACACCCCGATTAATCTTTCTCATTGTCCTGAAGCCGGCATACGGTTTGAATTCTTGATCTGCAGGAACGAGACTCTTTTCAATGTCTCGCGTCAGTAAATGTCCCTGAGAACATCAGAGTCACGTCACAGCGCTGTCAGAGGAGGGGAAGCTGAAATAGCCCCACACGCTGCTCACGGGCACATTTCACTTTCCCCAACTCACCGCCCCAACCACTGCGGCTCCTGGGTTTGGAAAGGGAACAAAAACCAAAACCCAGTCTCAGCTTTGTAAATCTTCAGGAAATAAGAAAACTGTTCATCCCTTCGGGTCTTCCATCCTGGCCTGACAGCATTGATTTTAAATGGCTGTCCAGTTAGTGCCGATTCGTTTTGGCTGAAAAAATTTTCCTTATCTCATCCCAGCATTTCTTGCCACAGAGAACTGTGCGGCAGAGTTCATGTACATATTTCCTTGCATGATATTTTGTAAATAACATTCGTTTGCTGCTTGTTTGTATCGGGTATTTCAGGTTCATTAGCCGCTGTTCAAGTGTGTTGTTCGGTTTGTGGGCTACCATGATGTTGAGAGGGCTGAGTTGTCTGGACATCATTTAACAGATGTCTTTAATGTAAAGTAATGTGGCTAGGGTTTCTGCACACGTTGCGTCTGCTAGTGTCAGTTTGTTGATGTGAAATCGTCACACTGGGTTTCCTGGTTAGGCAAAAGTGAGGACTGCAGATGCTGGAAACCAGAGTTTAGATCAGAGTGGTGCTGGAAAAGCACAGCAGGTCAAACAGCTTCCGAGGAGCAGGAAAATCGACGTTTCGGGCAAAAGCTCTTCATCAGGAATAGAGGCAGGACGCTTCCAGGGATGGCGAGATAAATTGGGGGGTGCTGGGCCGAAGGTAGCAAAGAGTACAATAGGTGAATGGGGGTGGGGATGGAGGTGACAGGTCAGAGAGGAGGGTGGAGCGAACA
>NC_057753.1:9032205-9036154 GCF_004010195.1 Chiloscyllium plagiosum
AGTAGTCAGCGTTTTGGGTATTAACCCTTATTCAGGACTGAAACGTTGACTTCTCTATGAGAAACGATTAACGGGAATGTTGCTGGGGGATGGAGGGTTTGAGCTACAGGGAGAGGCTGAATAGGCTGGGGCTGTTTTCACTGGAGCATCGGAGGCAGAAGAGTGACCTAATAGAGGTTACAAATTCATGAGGGGCATGGTCAGGGTAACAGACAAGGTCTTTTCCCTGGGGTGGGGGAGTCCAGAACTAGAAGGCATAGGTTTAGGGGGAAAAGCGAAATATATTAAAGGGACAACTTCTTCATGCAGAGGGTGGTACATATATGAAATGAGCTGCCACAGGATATGGGTCAGGTGCTGTCAAATGGGACGAGATTAATTTAGGATTTCAGGTCATCATGGACAAGTTGGACCAAAGGGTCTGTTTCCATGCTGTACGTGTCTCTGACTACTGGACCTGGTGTAAGTTTAAAATAGAGTCCAAGTAACTTTGAATAGTTCAATCTTGTTGAGCTCACCTCCTGAAAAGTTTCAAATGAATCCCTCTGACTGATACTGTTTAAACATACTGAGTTGGACAAAGTATCCTATCAAGTTCAACACAAACTCAGAGTTGAAGAAGTCAGAAGTCACACGATACCAAGGGGACCAAAATTGATCACAATATTCCAGGTTCAGCCTCATCAACGTCCTGTATATCTACAACATATCTTGCCAACAGCTATACTCAATTCCCTAACTGATGAAGGTTAGTGTGCCTAAACCTTTCTTCACTGCTTTGTGTTGCGATGTTATCAGAGATATAGGATCTACTTTAAACTGATCCACAATCCAGCTGCAGGGAACACCGAAGCAGAGTAGTACAGCATAAGTGTGCTGGGCACATAACCCAGAGGTCGATGAGTCAAAACCATGTGATGCTTTTGCTCAATGTCTCCGTAAGCTGCTTTCCTTTGCAAAGGTGCTCTGTTCTGTATCTTGCTTTTGCATCTGCTTCCCAAAGCTTCTTCAGTGGAGGAATGGCAGTGGCAGCTGGAGCCCAGGAGCTCAATACACCCTGGAATTGGAGGAAGGTCCAAGCTCCAAGAAGCGGGGAGCCCAGCTGGAGGCTGGATTTGCTCAATGCTTGTATCTATTAACTTGTTTAAATGTTACCTACTGTGTGGGGCTATGGTTTACATTAAAACCGGAGGATCATGTCAGAGTGTTTGTTTATATTTAGCAATTGTAGTTCCTAAAATACACTCCCTGGAGGAGCACCTTCTATGATGCTGCATTTCTTGCCTTCTGCCCTTCCCCCAATTGTTATCTCCCATCTTGATTTTATATTTTTTTGGTCAAATTTGATTTCATATTAATCAGACTTGGTATTCACTTTGTGCTAGTAATTTGTTTGTTCGAATATTGTAAGTCAACATGAATGGTGTAGTTTTATTTCTGATGTCAGAGTTTGACATTGAATGTGCAGGTGTGAATGTCATTAAGTTGTGAAAATAAATCAATAACTTGTGATTTTTTCACAAAAAGATCAGTTCACCGTTATCAATGGCATTGTCTCATTTGAAGGTGATGAGTTGAACCTGACCAACAAACCGTTTCATGCAGTCACCCAATTTAATTAAAATTTTCTTTAACTTAATTGAAGATAATAACTCTGGCATACTAAAATTTATACAATTTGTTTATAAAATTTACTTATATGTCCATTGCTCTGCCACATTGGGAAGACTGGATGCCAACTTGCAGAACATTTCAGGGAACAGCTCTAGGACTCCAAAACTAAACGACCCCACCGCCCCACGGCTGAATACATCAACTCCCCCTCCCAATCCGTCAAGGGCACGCACGTCCTGGGCCGCATCCCCCTCCAAGCTCTAGCTACCTGACGCTTGTAGGAATAACACTTCATCTTCGGCCTTGGGACCCACCAACTACATGGAATCAGTGTCGATTTCTCCAGCTTCCATATTTCCCCTCACCCTCACTCCCACACCACGCGCCTTGTCCCAGACCCAACCTTCCAACTCGGCATTGGCCACTTGAGCTATCCTACCTTTTCATCTTGCTTCCCACCTATTCGCTCCACCCTCCTGTCTTACCTCTCATGATCTCTTCCCAACTCCATCGACCTATTTCATTCACAGCTACCTCCCATCCATCCCCATTTCCTTCCCAATTATCTCTCAGCCCCCTTGGACCAACCTTCATTCCTGATGAAGAACTTATGCTCTAAACCAAGAGTGTGCTGAAGAAACATCCTTAATAAGAAAGAGCTCCCAATTCAGGTTTATTCCGCGTTTGTTTCCCCGTTCTTCTAGAAATAAGAAATGTCTTTTTCTTCCACTAGAAAGTGGTCTTACACTTAGCGGTGTCTGAAGAGTTATACCACTCCACTTCTTTGCCCACCTGGTAAGAATCCTTTCAACCTATTTTTCGGACAATGGTGGCGGTGACCAAAAGCAATCATTTCACTCCTCTTCAATGCCCCATTTCTCTTCCTATGCACCACTTTGACATGTTGTCTGAGTGTATCGGTTTTCAAAATGTAATTTGGCCATTGAAGTGAACAGGGTTAATCTTTATCGATCGCTAGCTTTGTTTGCACTAACTGTAATTATCCACCAATTTGCTGTTTTTTGTTCCACCAAAGCTGGAAACAATGATCTGTATTTATGTTGCACTCAGGTGTGAAAAATCAACCCAAGAATCGTCATATTATTATAGTTGACTGAAGCTATAACAGGAGGCATTGTGTGGCAGTTTGAGACTAAAAACTTGGCTGGAAAGAATGTAGATGGATGAGGAAAGTCAAAAAGCAGAATCTCTGGCCACAATTTATCAGTCTGGCTTGATTAAGTGGTGGCTCTTCAAAAGCACCTTCCAACCATCACCTCAACCACCAAGAGCAGGTAAGTGTGAATACAGCATTCCAACTGTGAAATATATCGCATTGCTTCTTTGTTATTGATCAAAAACCTGGAATTCGCTCCTGAATATTATTGCAGACCAAATCATAATTGTGAAGCAATTTAAGAGGCAGCTCAGCACCACTTTTTCAAGGACAGATTGAGAAGGGTTGTTGGCAGAGCCAATGATATTCACATCTCATAAAATAATAAACAAAGAGGCATGGATAGAGGATTGGCTAACCAATGATACAATTGGGATAAGGAGAATGTTCAGGAAAGCAAATTGTAACTAGTAGTGTGCCTCAGGGATCAGTGCTGGGACCAAAATTATTTATAAAATGTATTTGGATTCTTTGGATAAGTAAAGTGAATGCACTATTGCCAAGATTGCAGAAAAGATGGTTGATGGGAAGGCAGGTGGTGAGAATGACATGAAATATCTGGAGAGGGATATAGACAAGTTAAGCATATGAGCAAACCCTTGGCAGATGGAATAGAATGTGGGGAAATGAGGTTGTGCACTTTGGCAGGAGGAGAAGTGTTGAATGTTAAATGGAGAAAGCTGTTGAATAGAGGGATTTGGAAGCCCACATTCATGCATCTCTTCAGCCAGGTTCAGTGAATAATATGGAAGGGAAATGGGAGGTTGGCCTTTAAATAGAGTATAAACGTAGGGAGGTTATAGTGAACCTATGTCAGGCACCAGTCAAGCCACAACTGGACACTGGGAGGGTTCTTTGCCCAAGGAAAGATATACTGGCATTGGAGGCAGTCCAGAGAAGGTTGACCAGGATGATATCAGGGATGGAAAGAATATCATATGAAGAGAAGTGAACATGTTGGGCCTGTACTTATTCAAATTTAGAAAATTTAGAGGTAACCTTATTTTCACATAAAAGATTCTGAGAAGACTTGACAGGGTTGATGTCGAAAAGTTTACCTTTGTGGGTGAGTCTCGCACCACAGGGGATAACCTGCAAATGAGGGATTGCATGTTGAAGACAGATAGGAATTGTTACTGAGGGCAGTAAATCTGTGGA
>NC_057753.1:9036654-9045538 GCF_004010195.1 Chiloscyllium plagiosum
CACTTTCAAGGAGCTATGAACCTGCACTCCAAGCTCTCTTTGTTCAGCAGCACTCCTTAGGACCTTACCATTAAGTGTATAAGTTCTGCTAAGATTTGCTTTCCCAACATGCAGCATCTCGCATTTATCTGAATAAAACTCCTTCTTCAGAAAACTCAATCAAGTTTGTCAGACATGACTTCCCACGGACAAAACCATGCTGACTATTACTAATCAATTCTTGCTTTTCCAAATGCATGTAATCCTATCCCCCAGGATTCTCTCCAACAACTTGTCTCCCACGGATGTTAGGCTTTCTGGTCTTGCGTTTCCTGCTTTTCATTACCACTTTCTTAAATTGTGGCACCACGTTAGCCACCCTCCAGTCCTCCGGCACCTCACCTGTTACTATTGATGATACAAATATCTCAGTAAGAGGCCGAGCAATGATTTCCCGGGCTTCCCACAGAGTTCTAGGGTACACCTGATCAGGTCCTGGGGATTTATCCATATTTATGCATTTCAAGACCTCCTCCTCTGTAATGTGAACATTTTCAAACATGTCACAGTCTTTTTCCCCACAGTCTATATCTTCCATGCCCTTCTCCACGGTAAACACTAATGCAAAATATTCCTTCAGCATCTCCTCCATCTACTGCTACTCCACACATAAGGTCGCCTTGCTGATCTTTGAGGGGCAATATTCTCTCCCTTATTACCTTTTTGTCCTTAATGTATTTTTAAAAACACTTTGGATTCTCCTTAACTCTATTTGCCAAAGCTATCTCGTGTCCCCTTTTTGCCCTCATGATTTCTCTCTTAAGTATGCTCGTACTGCCTATATACTCTCAGGATTCACTCAATCTCTCTGTCTATACCTGACGTATGCTTCCTTGTTTTTCTTAACCAAAATCTCATTTTCTCTAGTCATCCAGCATTCCCTACGCCTACTAGCCTTTCCTTTCATCCTAACTGGAATACATTGTGTCTGGACTCTTGTTATCTCATGTCTGGAGGCTTCCCATTTTCCAGCAGTCCCTTAACCTGCGAACATCTGCTGCCAATCAGCTTTTGAAAGATTTTGCTTAATACCTGAATCTTCCTCCAATTTAGAACTTCAACTTTTAGATCTGATATATTATTTTCAATCACTATTTTAATGTTAATAGAACTGGGGTTGTTGGCCCTTAGGTTTTGCACCCTCTCCAGTATGTACATCCACATTGTGAATTAGAAAATTTCCTTGGACACACTTAACAAATTCCTCTATTTGGCAGATAGGTAAATGGGCAGGAGTTATACCTTGGGTCCACTCTTCCTTCATTCCCATCAAGCCAACCCCCAATCCCACCCCAATAGTCCACTGGCATTTACCCCAGCAACTGGCGAATGTGTGACACCAGTCCATTTACCTATTCCCTCCTCGCTATACAAGGGGCAAAACTTCCCTTCCAGGTGAAGCGGCACTTTACCTGCACTACCCACAACCCAATGTACTGCATTTGCTGCTCACAATACGGACTCATCGACATTGGGGAAAACGAAGCATAAACTGGGTGACTGCTTCCCTGGAAGACCCTGACCTTCCAATTCCAGACCCCACCCTGTCCCTGGCCAGCATCTCTGTCTCAGGTTTGCTGTATTGTCCCAGCGAAACTCAGCACCAGTAGAACGAAGAGCACCGAATATTACACTTGGGGACCATACATCCCTCCGGTCCCAATATCGAATTCAATAATTCTAGGGCCTGAACTCCATAGTATCCTCTCCCCTACCACACACATCCAAGCCTTGTTATTACATAGTCTGTCATTCCACACTACTTAGCCACGAACAGTCTCCATTAACAATTATTCACCCTCCCACGCAGATCGTTATCCACTCCTTTTTTTGTCCAACAGTTCTTCCTTCGCTTTGGGCTCTGTCCTGATCTCCGCCTTCCTCCCACAATATCTCCTGCATATAAACCAACGTTTTCCCAATCACCATCAGTTCTGTGGAAGGGTCACCGGCAACTCCTGTTTTTTGTTTCTGATATACAGCATCCACAGTTCTTTCAGCTTTTTATTGAGAGAGAGTTGGAAATGTTTTCGAGAGACAGAAAGAGAGGGGTCAGAGACAGACCAGACATGAACTGTTGTTCTCCATTGTGACTCATTACGGAAAATCATTGCAGTGCTATCACTTCCCTTCAGCATGAAGAGAAGCCATGGCTCACCCGTGAGCTGGTGGCGCAGCGTAGCGGGTCTGACCCCAGATCCGAAGGTTGCTTGTTCAAATCACGTCAGGCTGACTTAAATCAACGTCTGACATTCCAAATCTAGAAAGGAGCACTTTCACTCCGTTCATCTCTTCAGCCAAATCTTCTTTGCGGAAACTTTCGATCACACGTGAAGCTTTGATTTGTGAACACTGTGTCAGGGAGGTGGTGTGCCCATTGTTTGGGTAAATGCTCAGCTCCCCGCAATGTGAGAAGTAAAACACAAACTGTCCATCACGGGATTTAAACACACAGCCGCTTCGTTCAGTTGGTGACCACGCGGTGTGAATAACATTATACCGATATTTTTACAACATAATCTAGAAATTGCCAGCTTTGTGTTTCCATCTATCAGGAGGTCCCAGCTCCTTCTGTCATAGCAGAGTGACAGCGAGTTCAGATAGAAATGTTTCCCACCAAAAGCAAATCCTTTCCTCTCACTGGACACAGTTAAAATTATCTTTATTCAACAGAAGGAGCGGAAACTACAGTCTGACGGCCCCTCTCCACATTAACGGTGAGCCTGAATTTTATAAACGGTGTCAGTAAAATCCAATGGCGGACATTGATTTTGTTCAATCTTTTTTTTGCCTAGCGTAATTCACCGAGAGGATGTTGCTGTGTGAAACAGCGTGGGGAATTACTGCAGGGCCTCCTGCACGTGGAACACACCGCAACGGATGTGTTTCACCTTCACCAGTTTATTCCTAACTCGGAGAAGAGAGGTTTGATGATTCGGATCATTGTCGACCGACTGAAAACAGGAGAAGAGCACTCAGACTTTCACAAGCTTGTCACAACAGCTGGGTCATCGTGGCCCGTGTATCAGAATGGGATAGTAATCTGCATCTACTGACTGGAAGCACAGCAAATTGGAGTGCTGGTGGGACTATCACACAGGAGAAAACGGCTTCGACCTATCAACTGGAGTAGCTCCCAATGCGCAACTCCGCTCACCTCAACTAAATAACTGTAAACAAATTACTCCGTGATTCAAAGCATTACTCCGTTTTGAATCTGCATTGCATCATGTACCTTCGAGAATGATGTCAAAACACCTTCATTGCTGTGATGGAGTATCCTGTTGGGCAGAATATACCCGTTGTCAAATTTCCTACGTTCTGTTGGTCCAACTCCGATTTCACTCAGAATCGCAAAATGTGGGACAGCGCAGATTGAGGCGACGCAGCCCACCTTTGCTCTGCTGGTTCAACACAATATGTAATTAAGTATCTCATTGTGTCCATTGAATCTGCCTCTTCGTCACTGTCAGACAGCGACTTACTGACCCCACTCCCTGTGCGAAAACGGTCTTCCTAATGTCACTTTTACTTATTTTTCTGGTGACTTTAAATCTCTGGCAAATCGTTCTCGATCTTTTCAGGCCTGGGAGCATTTTCACTGCATTATTGCCTCTGTGTAAAACCCTCATGACCTGGAAAACTTCAATCAGGCCGGCTTTCAGCCCTCTATTCTCCAAAGAGAGCTGCCCCAAACTTTCCAATCTCCCTTCATTGCTGACATTCCATTCACGTCAACCTGTTCAGCGCTTCCTGAAGTATCACCCTCAGAATTGAGCGTAATACAGGTGAAGGATTCATTCAGACTCGGATTGCGCGGGGGAGAAAATCTGCAATACTTGTTTTCACTTTGAACAAGTGTTTCCCTTCGCCGTGTTCACTGCAATGGCAGCTCTGCGCCGTCCCTAATTCAGGCAGTCCGATCTTATTTAACGAAGCGGCTTTTTGAGAAAATTCATCAGGTATTTTTGCTCAGGTCAATTGAAGGAATGATGGTTCGCCTGGGATTGGAACCCGGGAACTCTTACACGGCTGCATATGCTCGAATACCCAAAGCTAGAATCATATCCCAGACTAACGAGCCACCAGCCATGGGTGCAGCCACCTTCTGAAGCAGTTGAGACTTGCTCAGTACGAAATACATTGTGCATTGCTCCCAGGATTGCAAGCAGGGAAGAGTTTCAAGAACATCTGCTTCTTAATCTGTCTCCCTGCACCCAGGACTCTGCTGTTTGTCTCTTCCCCAGTGACCGGGTTCTCTCCACTGGTGGATAATTTAACCATTTCTTTTCTACTTGCAAGTTGTGCTGGTGGAATGCAGAGCCCATTCACTCTTCTGCTTTCTCACACTATTACGTGAGGCAGGATAAGTCAGTTACAGTCATGCGTAGGAAATGGGCAACTTTGAACGGAGAGATAGAAAGGTGCTGTGCTGTCGGGACAGAGAGAAATGGACACTGGAGAGTCTTCCCTCAGGTAAATTGGTTTGAGTGCATTTTTGTGCTGCCTGTTTGGTGTTCAGAATTAGTCTTGACACAACAATCCTGCAGAAAGTCTTTTATTACACGACTGTTGGTTTCTTTACTGCAGGAAATGGACTAAAACAGCAAGTCATGTGTTTCAACTTCACCGGTTCATTGCCATCTGAGAGAAGAGGTTTCACACGAGATCAGGACACAACGACAGAGAACAGGACAAGACAACTCAGAGCTCCACAAGGGTGCCAGCGCAACTGTGTAAATTTGACTTGTGTATCGATGTGAAATATTGAGCTCAGATACCCGAAGTTTTGGGAAGCAGATGACAAGGCAAGGAAAAGAACAGAGCGCCGTTATACGTGAAAACTGCTCAAGACGACATTCAGTGAATAGGTGAAAATGGTTTCGCTTCTGGGTTATGATCCCAGCATGCAAACGCTGTGCCATTCTCCTGCACCTGCACGGTAGCTTTTCCAGAGAGGTATTCAGCTTTTCATCTGGCGTGTGACTTGCATGTTCGAGAATGACGTCAAAAGATCTTCACTGCTGTAGTGTCAGGTGCTGTTGTGCAGACATATCGTCGATGTGCAAATATAAACTCAGAGAGTAATATACACTGGAGACTCTGAGCCAGCTGAAACTTGCTCAGCGTGAAATACATTCCACATTGCTCCAAGAATTTCAAGCAGCAAAGTGTTTCCAGAACATCTGCTTGTCATGCTGTCCCCGGGGCGCTGATGTTTGTCTCATCCCCAGGAAGTGATATGTCTCCGCTGGCGGATAATTAAACCAATTTGTTTCTACTTGTCCGCTTTTCTGGAGGAAGGGTAGAGTCCATTCGCTCTTCTGCTCTTTATCTCCCAATCCCTTAGGGTGAGAGGTGTCACTTACACTAATGCGTGGGAAGTGGGTAACTTTGATTGTGAATTTCCTCCAAACGTCACTTGTCGGAGAGATAGAAAGATGCTGTGCTGGCGGGGCAGAGAGAAATGGACACCGAAGACTCTTCCCTCAAGTAAATTCATATGAGCACATTGTTGTGCAGCCTGTTTGGTGTTCAGAATTCGTCTTCACGCAGCAATCTTACGGAAAGTCTATTGCAAAGTGGGCATCGCTTTCTTTGCTGCGACCGCGCAGCAGTTAACATCTGAGCCCCAAGTGCCCCAGATGAAGAGAATCCGAGTGAAACCTTCACTCACTGAGAGTCATCCCCACGGCCCTGAGCTGTGGGACTGCAGACAGTCAAACACGGAAGGGACGGTTAAAAATGAACCAGTTTTGCTCCTTCAGCCTCTCTGTCCCAGAGACAGGCAGTGGGACGGCATAAACACGTAGCATCATTCTCGCGCAGACAGAAGCTATTCAGCCCATCGAGTCCACGGCGACTGTCTGTCACTTGTCTCTCTCTGAGGTTATTCACAATCAGTGATATCTGTCCTAATAGTAAGGGACTGTGTCTGAGTGGCGATACGGTTTCTGACATGCTGATCGTTTTGTCATTCACGTCCGAATCGGCTGGCGAATTACTGCAGGGAATGGATGAAACCGCAAGGCATGTGTTTCAACTTTACCAGCTTATTGGCACGTCAAAGAAGTGGTTTTGCGAATCAGTTCATAGGAAACCGACGAAGAACAGGAGAAGACCACTCAGACCTCCAAAAGCAAGTTACTTGAACCGTGTGAGTTTCCCGAGTGTATCGGTATGATACAGGGCATTCAGGAAGTAGGTGCGAAGGCAAGATACAGAATAGAGTACCATTACAAAGGAAAGCTGCTCAAGGAGACATTGAGCAAAAGCAGAGGATGGTTTCCACACTGTAAGTAATCTAATCTAATCTCCACTGCTGTCATGTAATATCCCGTTTCACAGACGTATGGAGGCTGTGTAAATATTAACTTGTTTCTAACTTCCCACATTCTGTTGGTCGAAGTGTGATTTCATTCTGAGTCACAACATGTGTCACAGCGCACACCTTCACTCTGCTGGTTCAATACAATCTGCACATTGTTACTTTAAACATGACCGCCGAATTTCCTTTTGCGTCTGTTGAATCTGCCTCTTTGTCAATGGCAGTTAGGGATTTACTGACCCCAACCATTCCCTGCACGAAAGCGTTCTTCCTCATGTCACCTTTAGTTCTTTTCCTCGTGAATTTAAAACTGCCGAATCATTGCCGATCCTTTCAGGCGTGGGAGCACTTTAACTGCATTACTTTCTCTGCCTGGATCCCGCATGACTTGGAAAGCTTCAATCAGGCCAGATTTCAAACTTCTGTTCTCCGAGGAGAGCTGTCCTAATGTTCCAATCTACCATCATCGCTGACATTCCTTAAACACGGCACCACTGAAGTCAACGCAATATTCCATCATTTCACTTCCTTGCTTTCTGCCCAATTCGTTCTCCAATCTCTTTAGCGAAGTTGAGAATGTTAATCGGGCACTTTTGCACAAATCAGGAAACGCGGGCTCGCTGGGGATTTGAACCCGGGATGTTTCGCAGGGGAAAACGCAAAGCGAGAACCATACCCCTAGACGAACGAGCGACACAGATCGCAAGCCGCCACTGCCATTCCACGTCTTCAACCAACTGAGTCTTGCTCAGTGTGAAATACATTTGACATTGCTCTGAGAATTGCAAGCGGCAAAGAGTTTCCAGAACAGCTGCTTCTCATTCTGTCTCCCTGCTGCTGTTTGTCCCGGGCCCTCTCTACTGGCAGAAAGTTGAACAATTTTATTTCTAAACTTTTCTCTCACACCGGAGTGACCAGTGACAAGCATTGCCCTCCTGAACATAGGGTACAGAGAACAACAGAAAACCACTCAGATCTCCACGAGGGTATCATCTCAACTATGCACATTGGGCCAGTATATCAATGTGAAATATTTATGTCGAAGTTTTTTGGGAAAGAGGTGAGAAGGCGGGGTGCAGAACAGAGCGCCGTTATACGGGAAAGCTGGTAAAGACGACATTGACTGAATAGGAGAAGTAGTTTCCCTTCTGGGTGATGTTCCCATCACGCACCCGCAGACATATCGCCGTCGTGCAAATATAAACTCTGTCTAAATTCCAACATTCTATTTTTTCGAACTGTGATTTCGCCAAAAGCACAAAATTTCAACACTCGCAACGTTCAAGCTTTAACAAAGTGCTCATAGATATATTTAGCGAACACCTGGAAGAAATTTGAGGACTCTTGAACTTTAAGTAGAAGGAAAGGAAGTTTGCCTCGAGGCTGTGTAATGTGGAGATTTGTTCCCCATGTGAACTGGTGGTGGTTGACCATCCCAGTGCTTCCCGATGCAGGGTTGCCCTGACCCACACGGAGGTTTCTTTGATAAACTGCCCGAGGGCTTCCAGCCGTACCGTGACGTCATAGGGCGAGCCGCCGACGATGGCCTGCAGCTGCTGTGACACAATAATGATGCTGGCCCCGCAGCATGAATACAAATTAGTTCATGAGTCACGTGGTACTGAATCATTCTATGGAAAGTTCTTTCAACTTCACGGATTTATATATGAGAGGAAGTAAATGGGCAGGGCTTACACCTCGGGTCCACTCTTCCTTCTGTCGCAACACCCCACACCCATCTCCTATAGTGCCAAGCCATTTTCCCCTGCAACCGCCGAATGCGCAACACCTGCCAATTTACCTGCTCCCTCCTGAATATCCAAGGGCTCGAACATATCTTCCAGGTAAAGCACCACTTTACCTGCACATTTGCCACAAACTAGTCTACGGCATTTGTTGCTCACAGTGTGGATTCCCCAACGTAGCATGAAGCATAAACTGGGTGACTACTTCGCAGAACATCTTGGTTCTGCCCGCAAAAAAGGCCTTGAGCTTCTGGTTGCCTGTCACTTTAACATGCCACCCTGTTCCCTGGCCAACTTCTCTGTCTCAGACATGCAGCAGTGTTCCAGCAAAGATAAGCTCCAGATAGAAGACCAACGCCTCATTTTCCACTTAGAGATCCTATGGCTCTCGAGTCTTCAACATCGAGTTCAATATTGTTTGGACCCGAACTCCCCCATGCCCTTGACCCCTACCACAGCCACACGAGGCCTTGTTATCACATAGTCTGCTCTTACACACGACTTATTGTTAGCCAGGAACAGTCTCCATGAACAGTTAGTCACCCTCCTACACAGATCGTTATTCACGCCTTTGTCCCTCCAATGTTCTCCCACTGAACTGGCAGCAAAGGTAGCAATGTGGACTGGTATCCCTGAGCCAGCTGTTTGTCCCATCTCCAGGAACAGGGCTCCCTCCACTGGTGGATAATTAAACCATTTTGCTGTTGCGCTGACGTGAGGAGATTGTGTAAATATAAACTTTTTTCTAAATTCCCACCTTCCGTTGGTCGAA
>NC_057753.1:9045951-9048407 GCF_004010195.1 Chiloscyllium plagiosum
TCTTCCTGGTTAGCCTCTGCTTCCAGTCTATTTTAGTCAGTTCCTCTCTCATGCCCTCATAATTACCTTTATTCAACTGTAACACCATTACATCCGATTTAGCCTTCTCTCTTTCAAACTGCAGACTGAACTCTATCATATTATGGTCGCTACTTCCTAAGGGTTCCTTTACTTTAAGATCTTTTATAGAGTCTGGTTCATTGCAAAGCACTAGGTCCAGAATAGCCTGCTCTCTTGTGGGCTCCATGACAAGCTGTTCCAAAAAGCCATCCTGTAAGCATTCCATGAATTCCCTTTCTTTAGATCCACTAGCAACATTATTTACCCAGTCCACCTGCATATTGAAGTCTCCCATGATCACTGTGACCTTGCCTTTCTGACACGCCTTCTCTATTTCCCGGCACATGTTGCGACCCTGGTCCTGACCACTGTTAGGAGGTCTATACACAACTCCAATTATGTTTTTTTTGCCTTTGTGGTTCCTCAATTCCACACACACAGACTCCACATCATCCGACGCTATGTCATTCAATACCATAGATTTAATTTTGTTCACGTCACAGCGCTGTCAGAGGAGGGGAAGCTGAAATAGGCTGACAAGCCCAATACTCACCTTTCCTGTTGGAAACATTCCATGAGAAATATTAGGCCTCCACTTGTGACCGAACATTTACGTTGCTGCCTTAGACACCCTTTGGGGTTCTCCCGCCCAGTGTGGTAACCTGCTGACTATGCTTTCTTCGCTGGCGATTTTAAATGACTTCCTATTGGTTGCATTATCGCTCAAACTTCACAAAACCCGTCTCAATAAAGCCACGTTTTCTCACGTCTGGGAATTTATTGCCATGCAGGAAACTCGTGTTCTGAACAAAAACCGTAGCACACTCAAAACGTCGGCTCTGTTTACCTTTCCACAGATGCTGCTCGACCCGTTGGCTTTCTGTAGTATTCCCTGTGTTTGTTCAACACAAATGCGGCTTTCCATTAAAGAACTTCAATCCCTTTCCTCTAGTAACTGACCCTCGTCAGTGGCAATAGGTTCTTCTGATCATTAACCTGCCCATTCCCACCACTTCTTCTACCATCATTGCCAACAGCCCCTGGACATTTCCAGTTAATCTTCTTTGCTCCAAAGAGAACATTCCCAAAATGGAAATACCTCTTTTCTGGACATGATGCAAGTGTTACAATCGGGAAGAGATTTTGGCAAAATATTGTCAGTTAGCAGGTGGAAAAATGTTCATGAAGTAAAACAGAAATCCCAGTCTCCAGCTTTGTGAATCTTTAGAAACTCTTTGGGAAATGGAATTAGAGGAGAATGAAGGAATGAACTGTCCGACTGAGCAGAGACATTCCAGACACCGTCCCCTTGTTTAAGAGGCCGGGAGATTGACTCTATTATTCTCGGGACATGAACTGAACTGAGACATTGAAAAAATTCTCGTTCCTGCACATCAGAAATTCAAACCCCTTCTCGGCTCCGGGTCACTGTGAAAAGTCGGGAACAGGCAAAACACTGAAAGGCTCAAAGGGCGATGGCCCCGGTGTAGGAAAGCTAGTTCCTAGTGACATGGATGTGCCTGCAGATGGTGGGATCAGACTGTCCCCATGTCTTCACAATGAATGGCCCAGGCTTTAGTATATAAAAGTAAAACTGTAGAGGACAGTGTTCATGCTAGGCACGACAGACAGAATTATGCATTGACGAACCGCCTCCTCTAACAGACTGTGCAAGCTGTGCATTTACGTATCTCTCTATCGCAATTGGCCAGCCTGTTCGGTTGTTAATCGGAAGGTTGGTGGTTGGAGACCACCCAGGCACGGAGTGTTTGTTGTTCTCGCTCCTACCGCTTTCTTGGCTGCGAAGGTGAGCGTTTTTAATGGTGTCAGGAAAATGTTTCCCAAACGGAAATCTTCTCCACTGAGGAAGCACAAAGGGGTTTCTGAATTGATTTAATTTCCAACGTAAAGGACTACGAATGCTGAGAATCCGAAACAGCAAGAGAAACGGCTGGAGAAACTCAGCAGGTTTGGCTGTACCTGGATAAGGAAAAAAAAGATTTCTGAAATGTTGTCTCTGATTCTCTTTCCACAGATGCTGCCTGACCTGCTGAGTTGCTCCTGCAATTTCAGTTTTTGTTTTTAACTGAACGTCCATTTCATCTTTCGGCATGAAACACCCAGACTCGCCATTTGCAGATATTTAACACTTTCGAAACCTGTTAAGTGATTGGATTCAAACAAGTTCTGCAATGATTCACTCTTTCTCAGCTCCACAGACAGAGAGACCTGGGAAATGAAGCTGTCAGTGTGGTTCTGTATTCGTGGGCCGAGTGGTTAATACGACAGACTTGAAATCCATTGCGGTTTCCCCACGCAGGTGTGAACCCTGCCGACTACAGTTGAGAACTGTCGTCAGAAAGAAAGGGAGATTGCTCCACGGTTTTTTTTTAGAT
>NC_057753.1:9049591-9058663 GCF_004010195.1 Chiloscyllium plagiosum
AAAAAAATCTTCCTTATCTCATCCCAGCATTTCTTGCCACAGAGAACTGTGCGGCAGAGTTCATGTATATATTTCTTTGTATGGTATTTTGTAAATAACATTCGTTTGCTGGTTGTTTGTATCGGGTATTTCAGGTTCATTAGCCGCTGTTTAAGTGTGTTGGTAGGTTTGTGGGCTACCATGATGCTGAGAGGGCTGAGTTGTCTGGACATCATTTCCCAGATGTCTTGAATGTAAAGTAATGTGGCTAGGGTTTCTGCACACGTTGCGTCTGCTTGTGTCAGTTTGTTGATGTGAAATCGGCACACTGGGTTTACTGGTTAGGCAAAAGTGAGGACTGCAGATGCTGGAAACCAGAGTTTAGATCAGAGTGGTGCTGGAAAAGCACAGCAGGTCAAACAGCTTCCGAGGAGCAGGAAAATCGACGTTTCAGGCAAAAGCCCTTCATTAGGAATAGAGGCAGGACGCCTCCAGGGTGGAGAGATAAGTTGGGTGTGTGTGTGCTGGGCCGAAGGTAGCAAAGAGTACAATAGGTGAATGGGGTTGAGGATGGAGGTGACAGGTCAGAGAGGAGGGTGGAGCGGATAGGTGGTCAGGGAGATTGGCAGGTAGGACAGATCATGACGACAGCGCTGAGCTGTAAGGTTGCAACTGAGGTAAGGTGGGTGAGGGGAAATGAGGAAACTGGTGAAGTCCACATTGATGTCCTGGGGGTTGAATGTATCCGAGGTGGAAGATGAGGCGTTCTTCCTCCATGCATCGGGTGGGGATGGAGCGGCGATGGAGAAGGCCCAGGACCTGCATGTCCTCGGCAGAATGGGAGGGGGGGTTGAAATGTTGGGCCATAGGGCGATGGGGTTGATTGGTGCGGGTGCCCTGGAGATGCTCCCTCAAGCGCTGTGACTTTACTTTGCGAGCAGTCTTCAGTCTCCCCAAAGTAGAGGAGACCGCATCGGGAGCAATGTTTACAAGAAATGACATTGGTGGATGCACAGGTGAAAGCCTTCCAACTTCCGCGACCCGGGTTCGATTCCCGGTCAGGGAAGCATTTTTCCGTGGGGTTTATTGGCTACCCGTTTTTCTGAAATGCGCTGTACAGTTATTGATTGGTTTTCGTCGTTGCTGGGTGCTCCAGAATGTAGTGGCTCGTTGAAATAGTGCCCTGATACAGATTTGTTTGTATGTGTTGGGATGATTGCTTCTGTTGCTAAGTTCTTGGTTCGCGTGCGTAGTTTTCCTTTAGAGGCTGTTTTAAATTTACCATTGACTGTTCGCTCTACTGTGACATCGAGAATTGCCACTTTGTTGTTGTTCTCCTCTTTTGTGAATTTTATGCCGGTGAGGAGATTGTTGGTGGTGTTGTAGGTTTCCTCTAATTTGTTTCATTTTTGGATGACAGAAGTGTCATCACTGTAGCGGACCCAAAGTTTGGGTTGGATCATTGAAAGGGCTGTTTGTTCGAGTCTCTGCATTATTGCTTCTGCTAGGAATCCTGATACTGGTGGCTTCATGGGTGTTTCATTGATTTGTTTGTAGGGCTTGTTACTGAATATGAAGTGGGTGGTAAGGCACAGCTCCACGAGCTTGACAGTGTTATCTTTGCTGAGGAAGTTGGTGCTGTGTTTGTGACTTTGGTTCTTCGAGTAGTGACTTCAGTTTTCTTTGGCCACGTTGATGTTAATGGATATGAACAGGGCTGTTGTGTCAAAGGGCATCATTATTCCATCATCTTCCATCTTAGTGTTTTTGGTGTTCAGGAATTCTTGGATGGAGTAAATGGAGTGGCGTGAATCTGCGACTTGGTGTTTCAGTCTTCAGTGGAGGCCTTTGACTAGTCTGTATATTGGTGTTCCAAGTGCAAGATGGCCTTCAGCAGTCCTTCCCACCTGCTGAGACACCAGTGGGTCCACACTGAGAAGAGGCCGTTCTTCTGCCCGGAGTGCAGGAAGGGCTTTGCTCTTTCCTCCGACCTGCTAGCCCATTGGTGGTCCACATGGGGGAGAGCTCGTTCAGTTGCAGGAAGGCCCTCAGCAATTCCTCAGCCCTGCTGATGCACCAGTCCGTTCACACCGGGGAGAAGCCGTTCTCCTGCCCCGAGTGTGGGAAGGGCTTTACCCGCTCCTCCACACTGCTGAAGCACCAACTGGTCCACACGGATGGGAGGAGGGGGAGGCCATTCTGCTGCCCTGAGTGCGGGAAGGCCTTCAGCAATTCTTCGCCCTGCTGAAGCATCAGTGTGTCCAGACCGGGAGAGGCCCTTCAGCTGGCCCGACTGTGGGAAGAGGTTCATGTTTTCCTGCAAATTCGGAAGCACTAGCGGGAGCACTCACGCTCCCAGAAACCAGATCCTACATGTGACGCTGCCTTAGGTCACCCCCCAGGACTGAACCTTCTGCCAGTTCTGCCAGTGGGTGCAGTGAGAGAGTAGGTGGGCTGTTTTTGTTTTCTGCTGAACTGCAATTGCCTCCCTCACACCCCACAACCACAACGCTATGGTGGCTCAAGGTTAGTACTGCTGCCTCATGGCACCAGGAACCCAGGAATAATTCCACCTTTGGGGGTCTGTGTGCAATTTATGGAGGGTAGGAAAATGGATCTGAGTGGGTTAGTCTTCTGAAGATCATTGCAGATGTGTTGGGCTGAAGGACCTCTTTCCATATTGTAGGAGTTCTACGATCCTATGAGCTTTGCTGTCAGTGGACACTGCTGCTCATTGACTGCACATTGCCAATGAAATGATCCAGAGAAACCTAAGACCGCAAGACAATCAGAGCAGAACTTACGCCAATGGGCCCGTCGAGTCTACTCTGCCATTCGTTAGTGTCAAAAGTAGTGCAGATGAGATTAGCTACAGTGTGGAAACAGGCCATTTGTCCCAACAAGTCCAGACCGACCCTCCGAAGAATAACCCATCCAGACCCATTTCCCTCTGACTAATGCACCTAACTCTATGGGCAACTAAGATTGGCCCATCCACATGACCTGCACATCTTTGGTTTTTGGAAGAAAACAGGATCACCCAGAGAAAACCCACGCAGACACTGGGAGAAAGTATAAACTCCTCACCGACAGTCACTCAAGGCTGCACTCAAACCTGGGTTCCCGGCGCTGTGAGGCTGCAGTGGTAACCACTGAGCCACTACATGTTGCAACCCGAAGTAGGCAAGCAGGAGGTTGGGAGAACACAGCAAGCCAGGCAGCACCAGGATGTGGAGTAGTCAGCGTTTTGGGTATTAACCCTTCTTCAGCACTGAAACGTTGACTTCTCTATGAGAAACGATTTACGGGAATGTTGCTGGGGGATGAAGGGTTTGAGCTACAGGGAGAGGCTGAATAGGCTGGGGCTGTTTTCACTGGAGCATCGGAGGCAGAAGAGTGACCTAATAGAGGTTACAAATTCATGAGGGGCATGGTCAGGGTAACAGACAAGGTCTTTTCCCTGGGATGGGGGAGTCCAGAACTAGAAGGCATAGGTTTAGGGGGAAAAGCGAAATATATTAAAGGGACAACTTCTTCATGCAGAGGGTGGTACATATATGAAATGAGCTGCCACAGGATATGGGTCAGGTGCTGTCAAATGGGACGAGATTAATTTAGGATTTCAGGTCATCATCAACGTCCTGTATAACTACAACATCACTTGCCAACATCTATACTCAGTTCTCTAATTGATGAAGGCCAGTGTGCTGAAACCTTTCTTCACTGCCTTGTGTACCGATGTAATCAGGGATATAGGACCTACTTTAAACTGATCCACAATCCAGCTGCGGGGTGCCCAGAAGCAGAGTAGTGCTGTGTGAGGGTGCTGGTCACATAACCCAGAGGTGGATGGGTCAAAACCATGTGATGCTATTGCTCAATGTCTCTGTAAGCTGCTTTCATTTGCAAAGATGCTCTGTTCTGTATCTTGCCTTTACATCTGCTTCCCAAAGCTTCTTCAGTGGAGGAGTGGCAGTAGCAGTAATTTCCCGGAGCTGGACGAAGGTCCGAGCTCCAAGAAGCGGGGTGTAAGGCTGGAGGCTGGATTAGCTCTAATTCATTTAAATGGTACCTACTGTATAGGGCTATGGTTTACATTAAAACCGGAAGATCATCTCAGAGTGTTTATATTTAGCAGTGGTAGTTCGTGAAGTACACTCCCGGGAGGAGCACCCTCGATGATGCTGCATTTCTTGCCTTATGCCCTTTCCCCATTTGTTATCTCCCATCTTGATTTTATATTTTTTTGTTCAAATTTGATTTCATATTAATCAGACTTGGTGCTGTGTGCTATTAATTTGTTTGTTCGAATATTGTAAGTCAACATTAATGGTGTAATTTCATTTCTGATGTCAGAGTTTGACATTGAATGTGCAGGTGTGAATACCAGTAAGTTGTGAAAATAAATCAATAACTTGTGATTTTATAGCAAAAAGAGCAGTTCACCGCTATGAATGGCATTGTCTCATTTGAAGGTGATGATTTGAGCCTGACCAACAAACCGTTTCATGCAGTCAGCCAATTTAATTAAAATTTTCTTTAACTTAATTGAAGATAATAACTCTGGCATACTAAAATTTATACACTTTGTTTATAAGATTTATTTATGTCCATTGCTCTGCCACATTGGGGAGACTGGATTCCAACTTGCAGAACATTTCAGGGAACAGCTCTACGACTCCAAAACGAAATGACCCCACCGCCCTGTGGCTGAGTACTTTAACTCCCCCTCCCAATCCGTCAAGGGCATGCAAGTACTGGGCCGCATCCCCCTCCAAGCTCTAGCTACCTGACGCTTGTAGGAAGAATACTTCATCTTCCGCCTTGGGACCCACCAACTACATGGGATGAGTGTCGATTTCGCCAGCTTCCTTATTTCCCCTCACCTTCACTCCCACATCATGCGCCTTGTCCCAGACCCAACCTTCCAACTTGGCATTGGCCTCTTGAGCTGTCCTACCTTTTCATGTTGCTTCCTACCTATTCGCTCCACCCTCCTGTCTTACCTCTCATGATCTCTCCCCACCTCCATCGATCTATTTCATTCACAGCTACCTCCCCTTCATCCCCATCTCCTTCCCAATTATCTCTCAGCCCCCTTGGACCAACCTTCATTCCTGATGAAGAACCTATGCTCTAAACCAAGACTGTGGTGAAGAAACGTCCTTAATAAGAAAGAGCTCCCAATTCAAGTTTATTCCCCGTTTGTTTCCCCGTTCTTCTAGAAATAAGAAATGTCCTTTTCATCCACTAGAAAGTGGTCTTACACTTTGTGGTGTCTGAAGTGTTATACCACTCCATTTCTTTGCCCACCTTTTAAGAATCCTTTCAACCTGTTTGTCGGACAATGGTGGTGGTGACCAAATTCAATCATTTCACTCCTCTTCAATGCCCCATTTCTCCTCCTATGCACCACTTTGACATGTTGTCTGAGTGTACTTGGCCATTAAAATGTAATTTGGCCATTGAAGTGAGCAGGGTCAATCATTATCGATCACTAGCTTTGTTTGCACTAACTGTAATTACCCACCAATTTGCTGTTTTTTGTTCCACCAAAGCTGGAAACAATGATCTGTATTTATGTTGCACTCAGGTGTGAAAAATCAATCCAAGAATCGTCATATTATTATAGTTGACTGAAGCTGTAACAGGAGGCATTATGTGGCAGTTTGAGACTAAAAACTTGGCTGGAAAGAATGTAGATTGATGAAGAAAGACTAAAAGCAGAATCTCTGGCCACAATCTATCAGTCTGGCTTGATTAAGTGGTGGCTCTTCAAAAGCACCTTCCAACCACCACCTCAAACACCAAGAGCTGGTAAGTGTGAACACAGCATTCCAACTGAAATATATCGCATTGCTTCTTTGTTATTTATCAAAATCCTGGAATTGGCTCGTGAACATTATTGCAGACCAAATCATAATCGTGAAGCAATTTAAGAGGCAGTTCAGCACCACTTTTTCAAGGACAGTTTGGGAAGGGTTGTTGGCAGAGCCAATGATATTCACACCTCATGAAATAATAAGCAAAGAGGCATGGGCAGAGTATTGGCTAACCAATGATACAATTGGGATAAGGGGCATGTTCAGGATGGCAAATTGTAACTAGTAGTGTGCCTCAGGAATCAGTGTTGGGGCCAATATTATTTGCAAAATGTATATGAATTCCTTGGATAAGTAAAGTGAACGTACTATAGCCAAGATTGCAGAAGGGATGGTTGATGTGAAGGCACGTGGTGAGAAGACATGAAATATCTGCAGAGGGATATACACAGGTTAAGCAAATGAGCAAACCCTTGGCAGATGGAATAGAATGTGGGGAAATGAGGTTGTGCACTTTGGCAGTAGAAAACGTGTTAAATGTAAAATGGAGAAAGCTGTTGAATAGAGGGATTTGGAAGCCCATATCCATGTATCTCTTCAGCCAAATTCAGTGAGTAATTGGGAAGGCAATTGGGAGGTTGGCCTTAAATGGAGTATAAAAGTAGGGAGGTTATAGTGAACCTATATCAGGCACCAGTCAAGCCACAACTGAACACTGGGAGCATCCTTTACCTGAGGAAAGATATACTGGCATTGGAGGCAGTCCAGAGAAGGTTGACCAGGATGATATCAGGGATGGAAAGAATATCATATGAAGAGAAGTGAATAGGTTGGGACTGTACTTATTCGAAGTTAGAAGATTTATTTTCACATAAAAGATTCTGAGGAGACTTGACAGGTTTGATGTGGAAAAGTTTACCTTTGTGGGTGAGTCCAGCACCAGAGGGGATAACCTGAAAATGAGGGATTGCATGTTGAAGACAGATAGGAATTGTTACTGAGGGCAGTAAATCTGTGGAACATGTTACTACAGGGTGTTGTTGAGCTTGGGTCGTTAAGTACATTCAAGCTTGTCAAATTTTTTTAACCAGTGAGGGAATTGAGGATTATGCGGAAATGGCAGGGAATTGGAGTTGATGTTTACCAGAGCAAACGTGATCTGAATAAATAGCAGAATTGATTCAATGGGCTGAATTGAATAGTAAGTAATAAAGGGGAAAAGGATACAACTGGCAACTGCAGGCCAGTCAGTGTTGGAAAATTAGAGATTGTACGGAGTTGGTGGCATTTTGGCATTGTTACTGGATTTAACATCTGGAGTTTCAAATTGATGCTGCTATGTCCCCGGTGCACTTTGAAATCAATTAATATATCTGGAATATAAAGCTTATCGCTGCTTTGGTGATCTTAGCAATTGATATAAGGACCTATCTTGTTAAGGAAGCAAATCTTTAGTCCTGGCCCAGTTAGGCGATTGTGTCACTCTTGATCCACAGTAATGTGATTAATTCGTAAATGCCCTCTGAAATGGCACTTGGTTTTTCTGGGAGATAAAGTGCCACATCCCATGAATGAATAAAGGAAAATATTCAGGAGAACATTGTCACTGAAGTGAAGATTGTGCTCTCGTGATAATGGTTGACTAACCCAGAGATCTAGATCTTCTGAGAACAAAAATTCAAATCCCATCATGGCAGCCAGTGGAATTTATGTTCAACTAATAAAAAGATCTGGAAGTGAGCGTTTGTCTCAGTAGTGGCCACCAGGAAACCATTATTGATGAAAACAATGAACTGCTGATGTTGGAGATCAGAAACAAAAGGCATAATTACTGGGGCATCGCAGCAGGTCTGGCAGCATCTTTGGAGAGAAAACAGTTAGTGCTTTGAATTCAGTCACTTTTGGGGGGGGGGCACTGGACACAAAACAGTAACACTAATCTCTTCATAGATGCTGCCAGAACTGTTCTGTGTCTCCAACCATTATTGATTGATTGCTGTGAAATTATTCCTTTATGGAGGAAAATCTACCATTCATCAACCCTGTGCGTGCACAGGGACCATGTGATTCCAGACCTACTACAGTGTGGGGTTGACTCTCAGCTGCCTTCTTGCATGTAATCAATTACTCGGTCCAAGGGGCATGAGGGACGGTGAGAGAACGTTACACATGCTTGCAACAATCACATCCCACATTTTTCTTTATAAGAAAAGCATAGGTTAATAAAGGACAGCCAAGACAAATTGCTGTGGGAAGGTCATGTCCAACCGATTTGATTTCCTTGTAGTAATACGAAAATTGTAAATATTTTAAAAAATCGTCTTCAGAGGTTATACCACTGTAGGAATACTGCATGCAATTCTGGTTGTCTGCTGAGCGAAGGATGTTGTGAAATTTGAAAGGGTTTAGAAAAGATTTACAAGGACGCTGCCAGGGTTGGAGAGTTTGAGCGCGAGGAAAAGGCTGAAGAGACTGGGGCTATTTTCCCTGGAGCTTTGGAGGCTGAGGGGTGACTTTATAGAAGTTCATAAAATTATGAGGGCCATGGATAGGGTAAATAGGAAAGGTCTTTTCCCTGGGGTGGGGGGCGGCGTCAAAAACTAGAGTGCATAGATCTGAGGTTAATTGCAAATGGAGTTTAATATAGATAACCGTGAGGTCTCACAGTTTGGATAGTCAAATCAAGGTAGGAGTTTCATGGTGAATGGTTGGACCTGTAGTGGAACAGAGGGATCTTGGAGTAGGTTCACAGTTCACGGAAAGTGGAATCATAGGTAAAAGTATTTCAGCACACTGGTCTTCATCAGTTCGAGCGTTGAGTATAGAAGTTGGGAATTTATGTTGCAGTTGTACAGAATGTTGGTGAGGCTGCACTTGGAGTATGAAATAGATTCAGTGCTATATTGAAAGCAGGAAAGAGTAACAAACATATACTGTTTAGAGAGCCATAAATTATGTATCTAAATAAGATAGTGAATTAGAGTAGAGATAAGTACCAAATAATAATGCTCTTCCGACAAGCACCGAATTTGTTTCATTTGCAGTATTTCGAACCAAGAGATCTTGGGGTGCACGTTCATAGTTCCAAGAAAGTCGAGTTCAGGTTGACAGGATGGTGAAGAGGCCTTTCAGTCGGGTTCCTTTCATCAGTCCAAGTATTGAGCTTAGGAGTTGGACATCTTGTTGCAGCTGTCACACATGCCACATAACACAAGGTGTGACCCCGCCCTTCTCTGACTGACCATCCCTTTGAATATCAGGGGGAAGACGC
>NC_057753.1:9059163-9074163 GCF_004010195.1 Chiloscyllium plagiosum
CGCTGGAACATCGTGAGCAGTGAGCCCTGGAGAAGTGTAAGCAGTGAGTCCTGGAACAGTGTGAGCACTGAGCCCTGGAACAGTGTGAGCAGTGTGTCCTGGAACAAAGTGAGCAGTAAGGCCTCGAACAGAATTAGCAGTGAGCCCTGTAACAGTTTGAGCAGCGAGCCCTGGAACATCTTGTGCAGTGAGCTCTGGAACAGAGTGAGCAGCGAGCCCTGGAATAGTGTGAGCAGCGAGCCGTAGAACATCATGAGCAGCGAGCCGTAGAACAGTATGAACAGCGAGATCTGAAACAGCATGTCCAGCGAGTCCTGGAACAGAGTGAGCAGCGAGCCCTGGAACAGCTTGAGCAGTGAGACCTGGCAGAGCGTGAGCAGTGAGCACTGGAACAGTTTGAGCAACGAGTCCAGGAACAGTGTGAGCAGCGAGTCCTGGAACAGTATGTGCAGTGATCCCTGGAACACAGAGAGCAGTGACTCTTGGAAACACATGGGCAGTTAGCCCCAGTACAGTGTAAGCAGTGATGCACAAAGCTATGAGCAAAAAGAGCCCTTGGAACAGTGTGACCAGTGAGTCCTGGAACAGTATGAGCAGTGAGCCCTGGAACAGTGTGAGCAGCAAGCCCTGAAACAGAGTGAGCAGTGAGCCCTGGAACAGTGTGAGCAGTGAGAACTGAAACAGAGTGAGAAGTGAGATTTGGAAACACATGGGCAGTGAGTCCTGGAACAGTGTACACAGCGATGCACAAAATTGTGAGTGGAATGAGCCCTTGGAACAGCGTGAGCAGCAAGCCCTGGAACAGTGTGAACAGTGAGACCTGGAACGTTGTGAGCAGTGAGACCTGGCACAGTGTGAATTGTTTGCCGTGGAACAGCGCGAGCACTAAGCCCTGGAAAAGCGTGAACAGCGTTACCACAATAATGTGAGCAAAGATCCCTGCAACAGTGTGAGCAGTGAGCCCAGTAACAGTGTGAACAGTGAGCCCTGGAACAGTGTTAGCAGTGAGCCCTGGACCAGTGTGAGCATCGAGGTCTGTAACAGTTTGAGCAGCAAACCTTGGAATAGAGTGAGCGCGAGCCCTGGAAAAGTGCAGGCAGTGAGCTTTGGAACAGAGTGAGCAGCGAACCCTGGAACACCGTGACCAGGGAGCCCTGGAGCAGCGTGAGCAGTGAGCCATGGAAAAGTGTGAGCAGTGAGCCATAGAAGAGTGCGAACAGTGAAACCTAGAACAGTGTGAGTAGGGAGCCCCAGAACACCATGAGCCAGAAGCCATGCAACAAAGTGAGCAGTGAGCCCTGTAACAGTGTGAGCAGTGACCCAGGACCAGTGGGAAAAGTGAGACCTGGAACAGACTGAGCAGCGAGCCCTGGAATGGAGTGAGCAATGAGCCCTGTAACAGTGTGAGCAGCAAACCCTGGAACATCTTGAGCAGTGAGCCCTGGAACAGTCTGAGCAGTGAACCCTGGAACAGTGTGAACAGTGAGATCTGGAAAAGTGTGAACAGCGATTACGAGAACAATGTGAGCAGAGAGCCCTGGAACAGTGTGAGCAGCGAGCGCTGGAACAGCGTGACCAGTGATTCCCTGAATAGTGTGAGCAGTGAGAATTGGAACAGTGTGAGCAGTGTGCCCTGGAAAAGTGTAAGCAGCGAGTCCTGGAACAGCGTGAGCACTGAGCCCTGGAACAGTGTGAGCAGTGATCCCTGAAACAGAGTAAGCAGCAAGGCCTACAACAGTTTGAGCAGGAAACCCTGGAACATCTTGTGCAGGGAGCTCTGGAACAGTGTGAGCAGCAAGCCCTGAAACAGTGTGAGCAGCAAGCCCTGAAACAGTGTGAGCAGTGAGTCCTGGAACAGCATGTGCAGCGAGCACTGGAACAATGTGAGCAGCGAGCCCTGGAACAGTGTGAGCAACAAGCCGTGTACCAGCATGAGCAGAGAGCACTGGAATAGTGTGAGCAGTGTAGAAATGGAACAGAGTGAGCAGTGAGCCATGGGACAGAATGAGAAGTGAAATTTGGAAACACATGGGCAGTGAGTCCTGGAACAGTGTACACAGTGATGCACAAAATTGTGAGCAGAATGAGCCCTTGGAACAGTGTGAGCAGTGAGCACTGGAACAGAGTGAGCAGCAAGCCTTGGAACTCTGTGAGCAGTGAGCACAGGAACATTGTGAGCAGTGAGCACTGGAACAGAGTGAGCAGTGAGCACTGGAACAGAGTGAGCAGTGAGCAGTGGAACAGA
This sequence comes from Chiloscyllium plagiosum, assembly GCF_004010195.1. Lineage (NCBI taxonomy): Eukaryota > Metazoa > Chordata > Chondrichthyes > Orectolobiformes > Hemiscylliidae > Chiloscyllium > Chiloscyllium plagiosum. Next base: position 9,061,409 of record NC_057753.1, read on the forward strand.
GTGAGCAGCAAGCCCTGGAACAGTGTGAGCAGTGAGCCCTGGAACAGAGAGAGCAGCAAGCCCTGGAATAGAGTGTGCACTGAGCCCTGGAAGAGTTTTGCAGCAAGCCCTGGAACAGAGAGAGCATTGAGTCCTCGAAAAGTGTGAGCAGTGAGCCCTGGAACATCTTGAGCAGTGAGCCCTGGAAGAGTCTGAGCTGTGAGCCCTGGAACAGAGTGAGCAGCAAACCCTGTAACAGTTTGAGCAGTGAACCCTGGAACATCTTGAGCAGTGAGCCCTGGAACAGTCTGAGCAGTGAGCCCTGGAACATCTTGAGCAGTGAGCCCTGGAACAGTCTGAGCAGTGAGCCCTGGAACAGAGTGAGAAGTGAGCCGTGGAATAGAGTGAGCAGTGAACTCTGGAACAGTGTGAGCAGTGAGCCGTGGGACAGAGTGAGAAGTGAGATTTGGAAACACATGGGCAGTGAGTCCTGGAATAGAGTATGCAGTGATGCACAAAATTGTGAGCAGAATGAGCCCTTGGAACAGCGTGAGCAGCGAGCCCTGGAACAGAGAGAGAAGTGTGCCTTGGAACTGTGTGAGCAGTGAGCACAGGAACATTGTGAGCCTTGAGAGCAGGAACAATGGGAGAAGTGAGCCCTGGAACAGTGTGAGCAGTGAGACCTGGAACAGAATGAGCAGCGAGCCCTGGAATAGAGTGAGCAGTGAGCCCTGGAACAGCGTGAGCTCTGAGACCTGGAACAATGTGAGCAGTGAGCTCTGGAACAGAGTGAGCAGTGAGTCTTGGAACAGTGTGAGCTCTGAGACCTGGAACAGAATGAGCAGCGAGCCCTGGAACAGTGTGAGCAGTGAGCCCTGGAACAGAATGAGCAGCGAGCCCTGGAACAGTGTGAGCAGTGAGACCTGGAACAGAATGAGCAGCGAGCCCTGGAATAGAGTGAGCAGTGAGCCCTGGAACAGCGTGAGCTCTGAGACCTGGAACAGTGTGAGCAGTGAGCTCTGGAACAGAGTGAGCAGTGAGCCCTGTAACAGTTTCAGCAGCGAACCCTGGAACATCTTGAGCAGTGAGCCCTGGAACAGTCCGAGCAGTGAGCTCTGGAACAGAGCGAACAGCGAGCCCTGGAACGTCGTGTGCAGTGAGCCCTGGAACAGCATGTGCAGTGAGTCCTGGAACTGAGTGAGCAACAAGGCCTGGCATTGAGTGAGCACTGAGCCCTAGAAGAGTTTGTGCAGCGAGCCCTGGAACAATGTGAGCAGCGAGCCCTGGAACAGTGTGAACAGTGAGACCTGGAACAGTTTGAACAGTGAGCCCTGGAACACTGTGAGCAGTGAGACCTAGAACAGAGTGAAGAGTGAGACCTGGAACAGTGTGAACAGTGAGACCTGGAACAGTGTGAACAGTGAGACCTGGCACAGTGTGAATTGTTTGCCGCGGAACAGCGCAAGCAGTGAGCCCTGGAAAAGCATGAACAGCGATTACCACAACAGTGTGAGCAGTGAGCCCTGGACTAGAGTGAGCATCGAGCCCTGTAACAGTTTGAGCAGCGAACCCTGGAACATCTTGAGCAGTGAGCCACGCGAACAGTCTGAGCAGTGAGAACAGGAACAGTGTGAGCAGTGAGCCCTGGAACAGTGTGAGCATTGAGCCTGAAACAGAGTGAGCAGTGATTCCCTGAACAGTGTGAGCAGTGAGGACTGGAACAGTGCGAGCAGTGAGCCCTGGAAAAGTGTAAGCAGCGGGCCCTGGAACAGTGTGAGCACTGAGCACTGAAACAGTGTGAGCAGTGAGCCCTGGAACCATGTGAGCAGTGAGCCCTGGAAAATTGTGAGCACCGAGCCTTGAACCAGTGTGAGCAGTGAGCCCTGGAACAGTGTGAGCAGCGAACCCTGGAACAGTGTGAGTAGTTAACCCTGGAACAGTGTGAGCAGTGAGTCCTGGAACAGTGTGTGTAGCGAGCCCTGGAACAGAGTGAGTAGTTAACCCTGGAATAGTGTGAGCAGTGAACCCGGGAAATTTGTGGGCAGCGAGCCCTGGAACAGTGTGAGCAGTGAATCCTTGAACAGTGTGATCAGCGAGCCCTGGAACGGAGTGAGCAGTGAGATTTGGAAACACATGGGCAGTGAGTCCTGGAACAGTGTAAGCAGTGATGCACACAATTGTGAGCGGAACGAGCCCTTGGAACATTGTGAGCAGCGAGCCCTGGAACAGAGAGAGCAGTGAGTCCTGGAACAGAGTGGGCAGTGAACACAGGAACATTGTGAGCAGTGAGAACAGGAACATTGTGAGCAGTGAGCCCTGGAACAGAGAGAGCATTGGGTCCTGGAACAGTGTGAGCAGTGAGAACAGGAACAGTGGGAGCAGTGAGTCCAGGAAGAGTGCGAGCAGCGAGCCATGGAATATTGTGAGCAGTGAGTCCTATAACAGTGTGTGCAGTGAGCCCTGTACAGTTTGGACAGCGAGCTCTGAAAAAGCGTGAGTTCTGAGGCCTGAAATAGTGAGCAGTGAGCCCTGGAACATAGTGAGAAGCGAGCCCTGTAACAATTTGTGCAGTGAACCCTGGAACATCTTGAGCAGTGAGCCCTGGAACAGAGTGAGAAGTGAGCCCTGGAATAGAGTAAGCAGTGAGCCCTGGAACAGAGTGAGAAGCGAGCCCTCTCACAGTTTCAGCAGCAAACCCTAGAACATCTTGAGCAGTGAGCTCTGGAACAGAGTGAGCAGTGAGCCCTGGAACAGCGTGAGCAGAGAGCCCTGGAACATCGTGTGGAGCGAGCATTGGAACAGCATGTGCAGTGAATCCTGGAACAATGTGAGCAGCGAGACCTGGAACAGTGTGAGCAGCGAGACCTGGAACAGTGTGAGCAGTGAGACCTGGAACAGTGTGCGCAGTGAGACCTGGAACAGTGTGAGCACTGAGACCTGGCACAGAGTGAGCACTGAGACCTGGAACAGAGAGAGCAGAGAGACCTGGAAAAGTGTGAGCAGTGAGCCCTGGAACAGAGAGAGAACAGTGTGAGCAGTGAGACCTGGAACAGTGTGAGCAGTGAGACCTGGAACAGCGTGAGCATGAGACCTGGAACAGTGTGAACAGTGAGACCTGGCACAGAGTGAGCACTGAGACCTGGAAAAGTGTGAGCAGTGAGCCCTGGAACAGAGAGAGCAGAGAGCCTGGTAACAGTTTGAGCACTGAACCCTGGAACAGTGTGAGCAGTGAGCCCTGTAACAGTTTGAGCAGCGAGCCCTGGAACAGTTGCGGAAGCGAGCCCTGGAACAGTTTGAGCAGTGAACACTGGAACATCGTGAGCCACGAGCCCTGGAACAGCGTGAGCAGCGAGCCCTGTAAAAGTTTGAGCAGCGAACCGTCGACCATCTTGAGCAGTGAGCCCTGGAATAGAGTGAGCAGCAAGCCCTGGAACAGTCTGAGCAGTGAGCCCTGGAACAGAGTGAGCAGTAAGCCCTGGAACAGAGTGAGCAACGAGTCCTGGAACAGCATGAGAACTGAGCCCTGGAACAGTGTGAGCAGTGAGCCCTGGAACAGAGTGAGCAACGAGCCCTGGAACAGGGTGAGCAGTGAGCCCTGGAACAGGGTGAGCAGTGAGCCCTGGAACAGAGTAAGCAGCGAGCCCTGGAACAGGGTGAGTAGTGAGCCCTGGAACAGAGTGAGCAGTAAGCCCTGGAACAGAGTGAGCAGCGAGCCCTGGAACAGTGTGAGCAGTGAGCCCTGGAACAGAGTGAGCAGTGAGCCCTGGAACAGAGTGAGCAGCCAACCCTGGAACATCTTGAGCAGTGAGCCCTGGAATAGAGTGAGCAGCGAGCACTGGAACAGTGTGAGCAGTGAGCCCAAGAGCAGTGTGAGCAGTGAGCCCTGGAATAGCATGAGCAGTGAGCCCTGGAACAGCATGTGCAGTGATCCCTGGAACAATGTGAGTGGTGAGCCCTGGAACACTGTGAGCAGTGAGACCTGGAACGGTGTGAATTGTTAGCCGCGGAACAGCGCAAGCAGTGAGCCCTGGAAAAGCATGAACGGCGATTACTAGAACAATGCGAGCAGTGAGCCCTGGAACAATGTGAGCAGTAAGAACTGGAACAGTGTGAGCAGTGAGCCCTGGAAAAGTGTAAGCAGCAGGATCTGGAACAGTGTGAGCAATGAGCCTTGTAACTGTGTGAAAAGTGAGTCCTGGAAAATTGTGAGCACCGAGCCTTGAACCAGTGTGAGCAGTGAGGCCTGGAACAGTATGAGCAATGAGCCCTGTACCAGCATGAGCAATGAGCCCTGGAACAGTGTGAGCCGCGAGCCCTGGAACAGTGTGAGTGGTTAACCCTGGAACAGTGTGAGCAATGAACCCCGGAACTTTGTGGGCAGTGAGCCCTGGAACATTGTGAGCAATGAGCCCTGGAACAGTGTGAGCAGTGGACCCTGGAACAGTGTGAGCAGTGAGTCCTGGAACAGTGCGAGCAGTGAGTCTTTAAACAGTGTGATCAGTGAGCCCTGGAACAGAGCAGTGAGATTTGGAAACACATGGGGAGTGAGACCTGCGACAGTGTATGCAGAGATGCACAAAATTGTGAGTGGAACGAGCCCTTGGAACACTGAGCTGTGAACCCTGGAACAGTGAGAGCAGTCAGCCCTGGAACAGTGTGAGCAGCGAGCCATGTAACAATGTGAGCAGTGAGCACTGGAAAATTGTGAGCAGTGAGAACTGGAACAGTGTGTGCAGTGAGCCATGGAACATTGTTAGCAGTAAGCCCTATAACAGAGTGAGCAGTGAGCCCTGTAACAGTTTGGACAGCGAGCCCTGAAACAGCGTGAGCAGTGAACCCTGGAACAGAGTGAACAGCGAGACCTGAAACAGCATGAGCAGTGAATCCTGGAACAATGTGAACAATGAGATACGGAACAGTGTGAACAGCGAGCCCAGGAATAGCATGAGCAGTGAGCACTGGAACAGAGTGACCAGTGAGACCTGGAACAATGTGAACAGTGAGACATGGAACAGTGTAGGCAGTGGGCCCTGGAAGAGCATGAGCAGTGAGAACTCGAACAGTGTGAGCAGTGAGCAATGGAACAGTTTGTGCAGTGAGCCCTGGAACAGCATGAGCAGTGAGCCCTGGAACAGTGTGAACAGTGAGACATGGAACAGTGTGAACAGTGAGACCTGGAACAGTGTGAGCAGTGAGCCCTGGAATTGCATGAACAGTGAGAACTGGAACAGTAAGAGCAGTGAGGCCTGGAAAAGTGGGAGCAGAGAACCCAGGAACAGAGTGAGCAATGAGCCCTAGAACAGTGTGAGCAGTGAGCCCTGGAACAGAGTGAGCAGCGAGCCCAGTAACAGTTTGAGCAGTGAACCCTGGAACATCTTATGCAGTGAGCCCTGGAACAGTCTGAGCAGTGAGGTCTGGAACAGAGTGAGCAGCGAGCCCAGTAAAAGTTTGAGCAGTGAACCCTGGAACATCTTATGCAGTGAGCCCTGGAACAGTCTGAGCAGTGAGGTCTGGAACAGAGTGAGCAACGAGTCCTGGAACAGCATGAGAACTGAGCCCTGGAACAGAGTGAGCAGCGAGCCCTGGAACAGAGTGAGCAGCGAGCCCTGGAACAGCGCGAGCAGTGAGCCCTGGAACAGTGTGAGCAGTGAGCCCTGGAACAGAGTGAGCAGCCAACGCTGGAACATCTTGAGCAGTGAGCCCTGGAATAGAGTGAGCAGCGAGTACTGGAACAGTGTGAGCAGTGAGCCCTGGAACATCATATGCAGTGAGTTCTGGAACAGCATGTGCAGTGAGCCCTGGAACAATGTGAGTGGCGAGCCCTGGAACACTGTGAGCAGTGAGACCTAAAACAGTGTGAAGAGTGAGACCTGGAACAGTGTGAGCAGTGAGACCTGGCGCAGTGTGAATTGTTAGCCGCGGAACAGCGTGAGCAGTGAGCCCTGGAAAAGCGTGAACTGCGATCACTAGAACAATGTGAGCAGAGAGCCCAGGAACAGTGTGAACAGTGAGACCTGGGACAATGTGAGCAGCGAGCCCTGGAACAGTGTGAGCAGAGAGCCCAGGAACAGTGTGAACAGTGAGACCTGGGACAATGTGAGCAGCGAGCTCTGGAACAGTGTGAGCAGAGAGCCCAGGAACAGTGTGAACAGTGAGACCTGGGACAATGTGAGCAGTGAGTCCTGGAACAGAGTGAGCAGCGATTCCCTGAATAATGTGAGCAGTGAGCTCTGGAACATAGAGAGCAGTGAGCCCTGGAACAGTGTGAGCAGTGAGCCCTGGAACAGAGTGAACAGCGAGACCTGAAACAGCATGAGCAGTGAATCCTGGAACAATGTGAACAATGAGATACGGAACAGTGTGAACAGCGAGCCCAGGAATAGCATGAGCAGCGTGAGCCCTGAAACAGTTTGAGCAGTGAGCCCTGGAACAGTTTGGGAAGTGAGCCCTGGAACATTTTGAGCAGCGAGATCTGGAACATCATGAGGAGCGAGCCGCAGAACAGTGTGCGAGCAGTGAGCCCTGGAACAGACTGAGCAGCGAGCCCTGGAACAGTGTGAACAGTGAGCCATAGAACAGTGTGAACAGCATGACCTGAAACATCATGAGCAGCGAGCCCTGGAACACAGTGACCAGTGAGACATGGAACAGTGTGAGCAGTGAGCCCTGGAATAGCGTGAGCAGTGAGACCTGGAACAGTGTGAACAGTGAGCCCTGGAACAGTGTGAACATTGAGACCTGGAACCGTGTGAACAGTGAGACCTGGAACAGTGTGAAGAGTGAACCCTGGAACAGTGTGAGCAGTGAGCCCTGGAATTGCGTGAACGGTGAGAACTGGAACAGTGAGCCCTGGAAAAGTGGGAGCAGAGAGCCCTGGAACAGTGCGAGCAATGAGCCCTTTAACAGAGTGAGCTGTGAGCCCTGGAACTGTTTGAGCAGCGAGCCCTGGAACAGCGTGAGCTGTGTGCCCTCGAACAGCATGAGCAATGAGCCTTGGAAAAGTGTGAGCCGTGAGCCCTGGAACAGTGTGAGCAGAGAGCCCTGGAACAGTGTGGGCAGTGAGCCCTGGAACAGTGTGAGCAGGGAACCCTGGAGCAGCATGACCACCAAGCCCTGGAGAGTGTGAGCCGTGAGAACTGGAACAGTGTGAATTGTGAGACATGGAACAGCACGAGCAGTGAGCCCTGGGAAAGCGTGACCAGCGATCCCTAGAAAATTGTGAGCAGAGAGCCTTGGAACATCATGTACAGTGAGCACGGGAACATTGTGAGCAGTGAGAACTGGAACATTGTGAGCAGTGATCCCTATAACAGAGTGAGCAGTGAGCCCTGTAACAGTTTGGACAGCGAGCCCTGAAGCAGCGTGAGCAGCGAGCACTGGAACAACATGAACAATGAGCCCTCGAACAGAATTAGCAGCGAGCCCTGTAACAGATTGAGCAGCAAACCTTGGAACATCTTGCACAGTGAGCCCTGGAACAGTCTGAGCAGTGAGCCCTGGAACAGAGTGAGCAGCAAGCTCTGGAACAGAGTGAGCAGTGAGCCCTGGAAAAGAGTGAGCAGCGAGCCCTGGAACAGTGTGAGCAGTGAGCCCTGGAACAGCGTGGGCAGTGAGCCCTGGAACTGTGTGAGCAGTGAGACCTGGAACAGTGTGAACAGTGAGACCTGGCATAGTGTGAATTGTTAGCTGCGGAATAACGTGAGCAGTGAGCCCTGGAAAAGCATGAACAGCGATTACAGGAACAATGTGAGCAGATATCCCTGGAACAGTGTGAGCAGTGAGCCCAGGAACCTTGTGAACAGTGAGACCTGGAACAGTGTGAGCAGTGAACGATGGAAAAGTGTGAGCAATGAGCCCTGGAACAGAGTGAGCAGTGATTCCCTGAATAGTGTAAGCAGTGAGAACTGGAACAGTGTGAGCAGTGAGCCCTGGAAAAGTGTGAGCAGCAAGTCCTGGAACATTGTGAGCACTGAGCCCTGGAACAGTGTGAGCAGTGAGCCCTGGTACAGAGTGAGCAACGAGGCCTATAACAGTTTGAGCAGTGAATCCTGGAACATCTTGAGCAGTGAGCCCTGGAACAGTGTGGGCAGTGAGCCCTGGAACAGAGTGAGCAGTGAGAAATGGAACAGTGCGAGCAGTGAACCCTGGAAAAGTGTGAGCAGTGAGCCCTGGAACAGAGTGAGCAGTGATTCCCTGAATAGTGTAGGCACTGAGAACTGGAACAGTGTGAGCAGTGAGCCCTGGAAAAGTGTGAGCAGCAAGTCCTGGAACATTGTGAGCACTGAGCCCTGGAACAGTGTGAGCAGTGAGCCCTGGTACAGAGTGAGCAACAAGGCCTATAACAGTTTGAGCAGCAAATCCTGGAACATCTTGAGCAGTGAGCCCTGGAACATCGTGTGCAGTGAGCCCTGGAAGAGCATGTGCAGCCAGCCCTGGCACAATTTGAGCACTGAGCCCGGGAAGAGTATGAGCAGCAAGACCTGGAACAGTGTGAACAGTGAGTCCTGAAATGCTGTGAGCAGTAAGGCCTGGAACAGTGTGAGCAGCGAGCCCTGGAAGAGTGTGAGCAGTGAGCCCTGGGACAGTATGAGCAGAAACCGTGGAACTGATTGAGCATTCGGTCCTGGAACAGTGTGAGCAGCGAGCCCTGGAACATTATGAGCAACAAGTCCTGTACCAGCATGAGCAGTGAGTCCTGGATCAGTGTGAGCAGCGAGCCTTGGAACAGTGTGAGTAGTGAACACTGGAAGCATGGTGAGCAGTGAATCCTGGAAAATTGTGGCAGTGAGCCCTGGAACAGTGTGAGCAGTGAGAACTGGAACAGTGTGAGCAGTGAGTCCTGGAACAGAGTGAGCAGTGAGTCCTCGAACAGTGTGATCAGCGAGCCCTGGAAAATAGAGAGCAGTGAGAGTTGGAAACACTTGGGCAGTGAGCCCTGGAAAAGTGCAAGCAGTGATGCACAAAATTGTGCGCAGAATGAGCCCTTGGAACAGTGTGAACAGTCAGCCGTGGAACAGTGTGAGCAGTGAGACCTGGAACAGAGTGACCAGTGAGCCCTGTAACAGTTTGAGAAGCGAACCCTGGAACATCTTGAGCAGTGAGCCCTGGAACAGTCTGAGCAGTGAATGCTGGAACAGTGTGAGCAGCGAGCCCTGGAACAGAGTGAGCAGTGAGCGCTGGAACAGAGTGAGCAGTGAGCGCTGGAACAGTGTGAGCAGTGAACCCTGGAACAGCATGAGCAGTGAGCTCTGGTACAGAGTGAGCAGTGAGCCCTGGAACAGAGTGAGCAGTGAGCGCTGGAACAGTGTGAGCAGCGAGCCCTGGAACAGAGTGAGCAGTGAGCTCTGGTACAGAGTGAGCAGTGAGCCCTGGAACAGAGTGAGCAGTGAGCGCTGGAACAGTGTGAGCAGCGAGCCCTGGAACAGAGTGAGCAGTGAGCGCTGGAACAGAGTGAGCAGTGAGCGCTGGAACAGTGTGAGCAGTGAACCCTGGAACAGCATGAGCAGTGAGCTCTGGAACAGAGTGAGCAGTGAGCCCTGGAACAGAGTGAGCAGTGAGCTCTGGAACAGAGTGAGCAGTGAGCCTGGAACAGTGTGAGCAGTGAGCCCTGGAATAGTGTGAGCAGCAAACCCTGGAACAGAGTGAGCAGTGAGCGCTGGAACAGTGTGAGCAGTGAACCCTGGAACAGCATGAGCAGTGAGCTCTGGAACAGAGTGAGCAGTGAGCCCTGGAACAGAGTGAGCAGTGTGCCCTCTAACAGTTTGAGCAGCAAACCCTTGAACACCTTGAGCAGTGAGCTCTGGAACAGAGTGAGCAACGATCTCTGGAACAGTGTGAGCAGTGAGCCCTGGAACAGCATGTGCAGTGAACCCTGGAACAGCATGTGCAGTGGGCCCTGGAAAAATGTGAGCAGTGAGCCCTGGAACAGTGTGAGCAGTGTGACCTGGAACAGTGTGAACAGTGAGCCTTGGAACAGTGTGAGCAGTGAGACCGGGCACAGTGCAAATTGTTAGCCGCGGAACAGCGTGAGCAGGGAGCCCTGGAAAAATGTGAGCAGTGAGCCCGGGAACAGTGTGAACAGTGAGTCCTGGAACAGACTGTGCAGTGATTCCCTGAATAGTGTGAGCAGTGAGAACTGGAAAAGTGTGAGCAGTGAGCCCTGGAAAAGTATAAGCAGCGAGACCTGGAACAGCGTGAGCACTGAGCCCTGGAACAGAGTGAGCAGTGAGGCCTATAACAGTTTGAGCAGCGAACCCTGGAACATCTTGAGCAGTGAGCCTGGAACAGAGTGAGCGGTGAGTCCTGGAACAGCATAAGCAGTGAGCCCAGGTACAGCGTGTGCAGCGAGCCCTGGAATAGTGTGAGCAGTGAGGCCTGGAACAGCGTGAGCAGTGAGCCCAGGTACAGTGTGTGCAGTGAACCCGGGAACAGTGTGAGCAGTGAGGCCTGGAACTGTGTAAGCAATGATGCACAAAATTGTGAGCAGAATGAGCCATTGGAACAGTGTGAGCTGTGAGACCTGTAACAGTTTGAGCAGCAAACCCTGGAACAGTGTGAGCAGTGAGCCCTGGAACAGTTTGGACAGCGAGCCCTGGAACAGAGTGAGCAGTGAGTGCTGGAACAGTGTGAGCAGTGAGCCCTGGAACAGAGTGAGCAGTGAGCTCTGGAACAGAGTGAGCAGTGAGCCCTGGAACAGCATGAGCAGTGAGCGCTGGAATAATGTGAGCAGTGAACCCTGGAACAGAGTGAGCAGTGTGCCCTCTAACAGTTTGAGCAGCAAACCCTGGAACACCTTGAGCAGTGAGCTCTGGAACAGAGTGAGTAGCGATTTCTGAAACAGTGTGAGCAGTGAGCCCTGGAACATGGTATGCAGTGAACCCTTGAACAGCATGTGCAGTGGGCCCTGGAACAGTGTGAACAATGAGACCTGGAACAGTGTGAGCAGTGAGACCAGGCACAGTGCAAATTGTTAGCCGCGGAACATCGTGAGCAGTGAGCCCTGGAAAAATGTGAGCAGTGAGCCCTGGAACAGTGTGAACAGTGAATCCTGGAACAGACTGTGCAGTGATTCCCTGAATAGTGTGAGCAGTGAGAACTGGAAAAGTGTGAGCAGTGAGCCTTGGAAAAGTATAAGCAGCGAGACCTGGAACAGCGTGAGCACAGAGCCCTGGAACAGAGTGAGCAGTGAGGCCTATAACAGTTTGAGCAGCGAAACCTGGAACATCTTGAGCAGTGATCTCTAGAACAGAGTGAGCGATGAGCCCTGGAACAGTGTGAGCAGTGAGCCCTTGAACAGCGTGAGCAGTGAGCCCTGGAACAGTGTGAGCAGTGAGCCCTGGAACAGTGTGAGCAGTGAGCCCTGGAACAGTATGAGCAGTGAGCTCTGGAACAGAGTGAGCAGTGAACCCGGGAACAGTGTGAGCAGTGAGGCCTGGAACTGTGTAAGCAATGATGCACAAAATTGTGAGCAGAACGAGCCATTGGAACAGTGTGAGCTGTGAGACCTGTAACAGTTTGAGCAGCGAACCCTGGAACAGTGTGAGCAGTGAGCCCTGGAACAGTTTGGACAGTGAGCCCTGGAACAGAGTGAGCAGTGAGCTCTGGAACAGAGTGAGCAGCGAAACCTGGAACATCTTGAGCAGTGAGCTCTATGGAACAGTGTGAGCAGCAAACCCTGGAACAGTGTGAGCAGTGAGTCCTGTAACAGTTTGGACAGCGAGCCCTGGAACAGCATGTGCAGCAAGCCCTGGAACAGTGAACCCTGGAACAGAGTGAGCAGTGAGGCCTGGAAAATTGTGAGCACCGAGCCTTGAACCAGTGTGAGTAGCGAGCCCTGGAACAGTATGAGCACCGAGCCCTGTACCAGCATGAGCTGTGAGCCCTGGAACAGTGTAAGTTTTGAACTCTGGAACAGTGTGAGCAGTGAACCTTGGAACATTGTGGGCAGTGAGACCTGTAACAGTGTGAGAAGTGAGACCTGGAACAGTGTGAGCAGCGAGCCCTAGAACAGTGCAATCAGCGAGCCCTGGAACAGAGTGAGCAGTGAGATTTGGAAACACATGAGCAGTGAGCCCTGGAACAGTGTAAGAAGTGATGCACAAAATTGTGAGCAGAAGGAGCCCTTGGAACAGTGTGAGCTGCAATCCCTGCAACAGTCTGAGCAGTGAGCCCTGGAAAAGAGGTAGCAGCGAGCCCTGTAACAGAGTGAGCAGTGATCCACAAAATAATGAGAGTAACGAGCCAATGAGACAGTGCAAGAAACGCATCCTGGAACAGTGTGAGCAGCAAGCCCTGGAACAGTGAGTCCTGAAACACTGTGAGCAGTGAGCCTAGGAACAGCGAGAGCAGTGAGCCCTGGAACAGTGTGAGCAGAAAGCCATGGAACAGTGTAAGCATTCAGCCCTGGAACAGTGTGAGCAGTGAGCCCTGGAACAGTTTGATCAGCGAACCCTGGAACAGAGTGAGCAGTGAGATTTGGAAACACATGGGCAGTGAGCCCTGAACAGTGTAAGCAATGATGCACAAAATTGTGAGCAGAATGAGCCGTTGGAACAGTGTGAGCTGCGAGCCCTGGAACAGAGTGAGCAGTGAGGCCTGGAACAGAGTGAGCAGCGAGTCCTGTAACAGTTTGAGCAATGATCCCTGGAACAGTCTGAGCAGTGAGTCCTGGAACAGAGTGAGCAATGATCCACAAAACAATGAGAGTAACGAGCCAATGAAACAGTGTGAGCAATGCGTCCTGGAACAGTGTGAGCAGTGAACCCTGGAACAGTTTG
>NC_057753.1:9074663-9074741 GCF_004010195.1 Chiloscyllium plagiosum
AGGGTTTGCTGCTCACACTGTTCCATGGCTCACTGGTCACGCTGTTCCAGGGCTCACTGTTCACACTGTTCCAGGGCT
>NC_057753.1:9078465-9093508 GCF_004010195.1 Chiloscyllium plagiosum
GTTCCAGAGTTCGCTGCTCACTCTGTTCCAGTGCTCACTGCTCACTCTGTTCCAGGGCTTACTGCCCAAGATGTTCCAGGGTTTGCTGGTCAAACTGTTTCAGAACTCACTGCTCACACCTTTCCAGGGCTCACTGCTCACACTGTTCCAGGGCTCGCTGCTCACTTTGTTCCAAGGCTCGCTGCTCACTTTGTTCCAAGGCTCGCTGCTCACTCTGTACCAGGGCTTAGTGCACAAGATGTTCCAAGGTTCGCTCATCACAGGGCTCGCTGCTCACACTGTTCCAGGGTTCACTGCTCACAATGTTCCAGTGCTCACTGCTCACACTGTTCGAAGGCTCACTGCTCTCTCTGTTCCAAGTCTCGCTGTTCACACAAACTCAGTGTCACACTGTCTCACACTGTTTCAGGGCTCGCAGCTCACACTGTTCCACGGACTCGTTCTGCTCACAATTTTGTGCATCACTGCTTACACTGTTCTGGGGCTCACTGCCCATGTGTTTCCAAATCTCACTGCTCACTCTGTTCCAGGGCTCGCTGATTACACTGTTCGAGGACTAACTGCTCACACTGTTCCAGGTTTCACTTCTCACACTGTTACAGGGGTCACTGCTCAAATGCTCCAGGGTTCACTGCTCACACTGTTCCAGGGTTCACTACTCGCACTGTTCCAGGGCTCACTGCTCATACTGGTACAGGGTTCGTTGCTCACACTGGTTCAAGGCTCAGTACTCACAATTTTCCAGGCCTCACTGCTCACATTGTTCCAGGGCTGACTGCTCACATTGTTCCATGGCTTTCTGCTCACACTGTTCCAGGGCTCACTGCTCACACTGTTCCAGGGCTCTCTGCTCACTCTGTTCCAGAGTATACTGCTCAAGATATTCCAGGGTTCACTGCTCAAACTGTTACAGGGCTCGCTGCTCAGTCTGTTCTGGATTAGTGGTGCTGGAAGAGCACAGCAGTTCAGGCAGCATCTAAGGAGCTTCGAAAGCGACATTTCGGGCAAAAGCCCTTCATCAGGAATCTGGATTAGTGGTGCTGGAAGAGCCCAGCAGTTCAGGCAGGGCTCGCTGCTCACTCTGCTCTAGGGCTCACAGCCTATACTGTTCTAGGGCTCCCTGCTCACTCTGTTCCAGAGCTCACTGCTCAAGATGTTCCAGGGTTCACTGTTCAAACTTTTGCAGGGCTCACTGCTCACTCTGTTCCAGGGCTCACTGCTGACACTTTTCCAGGGCTCAGTGCTCACTCTGTTCCAGGTTTCGCTGCTCACTCTGTGCCAGGTCTCGCTGCTCACGATGTTCCAGAGTTTTCGGCTCAAACTGTTCCAAGGCTCACTGCTCACTCTGTTCCCGGGCTCACTGCTCACACTCTTCCAGGGTTCAGTGCTCATGCTGTTCCAGGGATCGCTGCTCACTCTGTTCCACGGCTCGCTGCTCACTCTGTTCCTGGGCTCACTTCCCAAACTGTTCCAGGGTTCGCTGCACATGCTGTTCCAGGGCTTGTTGCTCACACTATTCCAAGGCACACTGCCCAAACTGTCCCAGGGCTCTCTGCTCACTCTGTTCCAGGGCTCACTGCTCACACTGTTCCAGGGCTCCGTGCTCACTCTGTTCCTGGGCTCGTTGCTCACAATGTTCCAGGGATCAATGCTCAAACTGTTTCAGGGCTCGCTTCCCAAACTATTCCAGGTCTCACTATTCACTCTGTTCCAGAGCTCACTGCTCACGATGTTCCAAGGTTCGCTGCTCAAACTGTTCCAGGGCTCGCATTCTAAACTGTTCCAGGGCTCACTCCTCATGCTGTTCCTGTGCTCACTTCTCACACTGTTCCAGAGTTCGCTGCTCACTCTGTTCCAGTGCTCACTGCTCACTCTGTTCCAGGGCTTACTGCCCAAGATGTTCCGGGGTTTGCTGGTCAAACTGTTTCAGAACTCACTGCACACACTGTTCCAGGGCTCACTGCTCACACTGTTCCAGGGCTCGCTGCTCACTTTGTTCCAGGGCTCGCTGCTCACTCTGTACCAGGGCTTACTGCACAAGATGTTCCAAGGTTCGCTCATCAAACAGTTACAGGGCTCACTGCTCACACTGTTCCAGGGCTCACTGTTCACACTGTTCCAGGGCTCACTTCCCTCACTTTTCCAGGGTTCACTGGTCAAGATGTTCCAGGGTTCGCTGCTCAAACTGTTACAGGGCTCGCTGCTCACACTGTTCCAGGGTTCGCTGCTCACAATGTTCCAGTGCTCACTGCTCACACTATTTGAAGGCTCACCGCTCTCTCTGTTCCAAGTCTCGCTGTTCACACAAACTCAGTGTCACACTGTCTCACACAGGTCTCGCAGCTCACACTGTTCCAAGGGCTCGTTCTGCTCACAATTTTGTGCATCACTGCTTACACTGTTCCGGGGCTCACTGCCCATGTGTTTCCAAATCTCACTGCTCACTCTGTTCCAGGGCTTGCTGCTCGCACTGTTCCAGGGTTCTCTGCTTCCTCTGTTCCAGGACGCATTGCTCACACTGTTTCATTGGCTCGTTACTCTCATTGTTTTGTGGATCACTGCTCACTCTGTTACAGGGCTCACTGCTCACTCTGCTACAGGTCTTGCTGGTCTCTCTGTTCCAGGGCTCACTGCTCAGATTGTTCCAGGGCTCACTGCTCCTGATGTTCCTGGTTTGCTGCTCAAACAGTTACAGGGCTCACCTCTCACACTGTTTCAGAGCTCGATGTCCAAACTGTTATAGGGCTCGCTGCTCACTCTCTTCCAGGGCTCACTGCTTAAGATGTTCCAGGGTTCCAGGGTTTGCTGCTCAAACTGTTACAGGGCTCGCTGCTCAAACTGTTCCAGGGTTCACTGCTCACACTGTTCCAGGGTTTACTGCTCACACTGTTACAGGGCTCGCAGCTCACACTGTTCCAAGGGCTCGTTCTGCTCACAGTTTTGTGCATCACTGCTTACACTGTTGCAGAGCTCACTGCCCATGTGTTTCCAAATCTCACTGCTCACAGCTCAAACTGTTCCAGGGCACGTTGCTCACTGTTCCAGGGCTCACTGCTCAGGCAGTTCCGGGGTCACTGCTCAAGATGTTCCTGGGTTCGCTGCTCAAACAGTTCCAGGGCTCACTGCTCACACTGTTTCAGGGCTCAGTTGTCTCTCTGTTCCAGGGCTCACTGTTCACACTGTTCCAGGGCTTGCTGCTCACTCTGTTCCAGAGCTCACTGCTCAAACTGTTCCAGGGCTTGTGTCCCAAACTGTTCCAGGGCTCGCTGCACACGCTGTTCCAAGGCTCACTGCTCACTCCGTTCCAGAGCTCACTGGACAAGATGTTCCAGGTTTTGCTGCTCACACTGTTCTATGGCTCACTGCTCACGCTGTTCCAGGGCTCACTGCTCACATTGTTCCAGGGCTCGTGTCCCAAACTGTTCCAGGGCTCGCTGCACACACTGTTCCATGGTTCACTGCTCACACTGTTACAGGGCTCGCAGCTCACACTGTTCCAAGGGCTCGTTCTGCTCACAGTTTTGTGCATCACTGCTTACACTGTTGCAGAGCTCACTGCCCATGTGTTTCCAAATCTCACTGCTCACTCTGTTCCAGGGCTCGCTGATCAAACTGTTTGAGGACTCACTGCTCACGCTGTTCCAGGTCTCACTTCTCACACTGTTCCAGGGCTCGCTACTCACACTGTAACAGGGGTCACTGCTCAAATGCTCCAAGGTTCACTGCTCACATTGTTCCAGGGCTCGCTGTTCACACTGGTTCAAGGCTCAGTTCTCACAATTTTCCAGGCCTCACTGCTCACACTGTTCCATGGCTTTCTGCTCACACTGTTCCAGGGCTCACTGCTCACAATGTTCCAGGGCACTCTGCTCATATTTTACTAGGGATCGCTGGTCACACTTTTCCAGGACTCACTGCACGCGCTGCTCCGCAGCTCACAATTCACACTGTTCCACTTCTCACAGCTCACACTCTCCAGTGCTCGCTGGTCACGCTGCTCCATAGTTCACTGCTCACACTGTTCCAGGGCTCACTGCACGCGCTACTCCGCTGCTCACAATTCACACTGTTCCACTTCTCAGGGCTAACACTCTCCAGTGCTCGCTGGTCATGCGGCTCCATGGTTCACTGCTCACACTGTTCTCATTCTCACTGCTCACACTGTTCCAGGTCTCGCTGCTCACGATGTTCCAGCGTTTGCGGCTCAAACTGTTCCAGGGCTCGCTGTTCACTCTGTTCCAGCGCTCGCTGTTCACTCTGTTCCAGGACTCACTGCTCACACTGTTCCAGGGCTCGCTGCTCACTCTGTTCCAGGGCTCGCTGCTCACTCTGTTCCCGGGCTCACTTTTCAAACTGTTCCAGAGCTCGCTGCACATGCTGTTCCAGGGCTTACTGCTCACTCTGTTCCAGAGCTCACTGCTCAAGATGCTCCAGGGTTCGCTGCTCAAACTGTTACAGGGCTCGCTGCTCACTCTGTTCCAAGGCTCACTGTTCACACTTTTCCAGGGCTCAGTGCTCACTCTGTTCCAGGGCTTACTGCTTAAGGTGTTCCTGGGACCGCTGCTCACACTGTTTCAGGGCTCGCTGTCAAAACTGCTACAGGGCTCACTGCTCACACTGTTCCAGGGCTCACAGCTCACAATATTCCATGGCTCACTGCTCACTCTGTTCTAGGGCACACTGCCCAAACTGTCCCAGGGCTCGCTGCTCACTCTGTTCCAGGACGCATTGCTCACACTGTTTCATTGGCTCGTTACTCACATTGATTTGTGGATCAGAGTTCACTCTGTTCGAGGGCTCACAGCTCACACTGTTCCAGGGCTCACTTCCCTCACTCTTCCAGGGTTCACTGGTCAAGATGTTCCAGGGTTCGCTGCTCAAACTGTTACAGGGCTAGCTGCTCACACTGTTCAAGGGCTCGCTGCTCACACTGTTCAAGGGCTCGCTGCTCGCACTGTTCCAGGGCTTGCAGTTCACACTGTTCCAGGGCTCACTGGTCACTCTGATCCAGACTCATTCCAGGGCTCGTTCTGCTCACAATTTTGTGCATCACTGCGTACACTGTTCCGGGGCTCACTGCCCATGTGTTTCCAAATCTCACTGCTCACACTGTTCCACGGTTCACTGCTCACACTATTCCAGGACGCATTGCTCACACTGTTTCATTGGCTCGTTACTCTCATTGTTTTGTGGATCACTGCTCACTCTGTTACAGGTCTCGCTGGTCACTCTGTTCCAGGCCTCAATGCTCAGATTGTTCCAGGGCTCACTGCTCACACTGTTACAGGGCTCGCAGCTCACACTGTTCCATGGGCTCGATCTGCTCACAATTTTGTGCATCACTGCTTACACTGTTGCAGACCTCACTGCCCATGTGTTTCCAAATCTCACTGTTCACTGTCTTCCAGGGCTCGCTGATCGCACAGTTTGAGGACTCACTGCTCATACTGTTCCAGGTCTCACTTCTCACACTGTTACAGGGGTCACTGCCCAAATGCTCCAGGGTTCACTGCTCACACTGTTCCAAGGTTCACTACTCACACTGTTCCAGGGCTCGCTACTCACACTCTTCCAGGGCTCACTGCTCATGCTGGTACAGGGCTCGTTGTTCATACTGTTCCAGGGCTCGTTGCTCACACTGGTTCAAGGCTCAGTGCTCAGAATTTTCCAGGCCTCACTGCTCACATTGTTCCAGGGCTGAATGCTCACACTGTTCCATGGCTTTCTGCTCACACTGTTCCATGGCTTTCTGCTCACACTGTTCCAGGACTCACTGCTCACACTCTTCCAGGGCTCAGTGCTCACACTGTTCCAGGGCTCGTTGCTCACTCTGTTCCAGGGCTCACTTCCCAAACTGTTCCAGGGCTCACTACACATGCTGTTCCAGGGCTCGTTGCTCACTGCTCCAGGGCTCATTGTTCACACTGTTCCAGGGCTCGCAGCTCATAATGTTCCAAGGGCTCGTTATGCTCACAATTTTGTGCATCACTGCTTACACTGTTCCGGGGCTCACTGCCCATGTGTTTCCAAATCTCACTGCTCACCCTGTTCCAGAGCACACTGCTCAAACTGTTACAGGGCCCGCTGCTCACTCTATTACAGGGCTCGCTGCATACTCTGTTCCAGGGCTCGCTGCTCACATTGTTCCACGGCTCACTGCTCAAACTGTTCCTGGGCTCACAGCTCACACTGTTTCAGGGCTCTCTGCTCACATTGTTCTAGTAATCGCTGGTCACGCTTTTGCAGGGCTCACTGCTTGCGGTGTTCTGTGGCTAACAATTCACACTGTTCCAGGTCTCACTGCTCGCACTGTTCCAGGTCACATTGTTCACACTGTTCCAGTGCTCGCTGCTCACACTGTTCCAGGGCTCACTGCTCATGCTGTTTCAGGGCTCACTGACCAAACTGTTACAGGACGCACTGCTCCCTTTGTTCCAGTTCTCACTGCTCACAATGTTCCAGAGCAGTCTGCTCATATTTTACTAGGGACCGCTGGTCACACTTTTCCAGGACTCACTGCACACGCTGCTCCGCAGCTCACAATTCACACTGTTCCACTTCTCACGGCTCACACTCTCCAGTGCTCGCTGGTCACGCTGCTCCATGGTTCACTGCTCACTCTGTTCTCATTCTCACTGGTCACACTGTTCCAGGGTTCGCTGCTCACACTTTTCCAGGGCTCACTGCTCACGTTGTTCGAGGGCTCACTGCTCACATTTTCCAGGGCTCACTGCTCACTCTGTTCCAGGTCTCACTGCTCACTCTTTTCCATGTCTCGCTGCTCACTCTGTTCCAGGGCTCACTGCTGTCACTGTTTCTAGGGCTCGCTTCCTAAACTGTTCCAGGGCTCACTTCCCAAATTGTTCCAGGGCTCACAGTTCAAACTGTTCTAGGGCATACTGCTCACTCTGTTCCAGAGCTCACTACTCAAGGTGTTCCGGGGTTTGCTTCTCAAACTGTTACAGGGCTCGCTGCTCTCTCTGTTCCAGGGTTCACTGCTCACACTGTTCCAGGGCTCGCTTCCCAAACTGTTTCAGGGCTCCCTGCACATGCGGTTCCAGAGCTCGTTGCTCACTCTGGTCCGGGGCTCACTGCTCACACTGTTCCAGGGCTCACTGCTCACTTTGTTCCACAGCTCACACTGTTCCAATGGCTCATTCTGCTCACAATTTTGTGCATCATTGCTTACACAGTTCCAGGCCTCACTGTCCGGGGCTCACTGCTCACACTGTTCCAGGGCTCACTGCTCACTTTGTTCCAGAGCTCACTGCTCAAGATGTTCCAGGGTTTGCTGCTCTAACTGTTACAGGGCTCGCTGCGCACTTGTTCCAGGGATCGCTGCTCACGATGTTCCAGAGTTTGCTGCTCAGACTGTTCCAGGGGTCACTGCTCAAGATGTTCCTGGGTTCGCTGCACAAACAGTTACAGGGCTCGATTCTCACACTGTTTCAGGGCTCGCTGCCCAAACTGTTACAGGGCTCACTGCTCACACTGTTCCAGGGCTCACGGCTCACTGTGTTCCAGAGCTCACTGCTCAGACTGTTCCAGAGCTCACTGCTCACGCTGTTTCAGGGCTCACTGTCCAAACTGTTACAGGGTTCACTGCTCACAATGTTCCAGGGCACTCTGCTCATAATTTACTAGGGATCGCTGGTCACACTTTTCCAGGACTCTGCACGCGCTGCTCCGCAGCTCACAATTCACACTGTTCCACTTCTCACGGCTCACACTCTCCAGTGCTCGCTGGTCACGCTGCTCCATGGTTCACTGCTCACACTGTTCTCAGTCTCACTGCTCACAGTGTTCCAGGGTTCGCTGCTCACACTTTTCCAGGGCTCACTGCTCACGATGTTTCAGGTCTCGCTGTTCACACTGTTCTACGGCTCGCTGCTCATGATATTTCAGAGTTTACTGCTCACACTGTTCCAGGGCTCGCTACTCACGATGTCCCAGGGCTCGCTTCCCAAACTGTTCCAGGGCACACTGCTCACTCTGTTCCAGGGCTCACTGCTCACACTGTTCCAGGGCTCTCTGCTCACTCTGTCCCAGGTCTCGCTGCTCACTGTGTTCCAGGGCTCACTTCTGTCACTGTTGCTACTCATGATGTTCCAGGGCTCGCTTCCTAAACTGTTCCAGGGCTCACTTCCTAAATTGTTCCAGGGCTCACAGTTCAAACTGTTCCAGGGCATACTGCTCACACTATTCCAGGGCTCACTGCTTACTCTGTTCCAGAGCTCACTGCTCCAGGGTTTGTTTCTCAAACTGTTACAGGGCTCGCTGCTCTCTCTGTTCCAGGGTTCACTGCTCATGCTGTTCCAGGGTTCACTGCTCACTCTGTTCCAGAGCTCACTGCTCAAGGTGTTCCAGGGTTTGCTGCTCAAACTGTTAGAGGGCACACTGCTCTCTCTGTTCCAGGGTTCACTGCTCACACTGTTCCAGTGCTCGCTGCTCACTCTGTTCCAGGGCTCGCTTCCCAAACTGTTTCAGGGCTAACTGTACATGCTATTCCAGAGCTCGTTGCTCACTCTGGTCCGGGGCTCACTGCTCACACTGTTCCAGGGCTCGCTGCTCACTCTGTTCCAGGACTCGCTGCTCACTCTATTCCAGAGCTCACTGCTCAAGGTGTTCCAGGGTTTGCTGCTTTAACTGTTATAGGGCTCGCAGCGCACTCTGTTCCAGGGCTCATTGCTCACACTTTCCCAGGGCTCAGTGATCACTCTGTTCCAGGTCTCGCTGCTCAAGATGTTCCAGAGTTTGCGGCTCAAACTGTTCCAGGGCTCGCTGCTCTGATTGTTCCAGGGCTCACTGCACAAGACATTCCTGGGTTTGCTGCTCAAACAGTTACAGGGCTCACTGCGCACACTGTTTCAGGGCTCGCTGTCCAAACTGTTATAGGGCTTGCTGCACACTCTGTTCCAGGGCTCACTGCTCACATTCTTCCAGGGGTCAGTGCTCACGCTGTTCCAGGGCTCACTGCTCACACTCTTCCAGGGCTCAGTGCTCACGCTGTTCCAGGGCTTGCTGTTCAATCTGCTCCAGGGCTTGCAGCTCACTCTGTTCCAGGGATCGCATCCCAATCTGTTTCAGGGCTCACTGCACATGCTGTTCCAGGGCTCGTTGCTCAATCTGCTCCAGGGCTCACTGCTCACACTGTTCCAGGGCTCGCTGCTCACTCTGTTCCAGGGCTCACTGCTCAGATTGTTCCAGGGCTCACTGCTCAAGACATTCCTGGGTTTGCTGCTCAAACAATTACAGGGCTCACTGCTCACACTGTTTCAGGGTTCGCTGTCCAAACTGTTACAGGGCTCGCTGCTGCTCACTCTGTTCCAGGGCTTACTGCTCAAGATGTTCCAGGGTTCACTTCTCAAACAGTTACAGTGCTCATTGCTCACACTATTCCAGGGCTCACTGTTCACACTGTTCCAGGGCTCACTTCCCTCACTCTTCCAGGGCTCACTGGTCAAGATGTTCCAGGGTTCGCTGCTCAAACTGTTACAGGGCTCGCTGCTCACACTGTTCCAGGGTTCACTGCTCACAATGTTCCAGTGCTCACTGCTCACACTGTTCGAAGGCTCACCGCTCTCTCTGTTCCAGGGCTCGCTACTCACACTGTTCCAAGTCTTGCTGTTCACACTGTTCCAGGGCTCAGTGCTCACACTGTTTCAGGGCTCGCAGCTCACACTGTTCCAAGGGCTCGTTCTGCTCACAATTTTGCTCACATTGTTCTAGTAATCGCTGTTCATGCTTTTCCAGGGCTCACTGCTTGCGCTGTTCCGTGGCTAACAATTCACATTGTGCCAGGTCTCACTGTTCACACTGTTCCAGGGCTCGCTGCTCACATTGTTGCAGGGCTCAACGCACGTGCTGTTCCAGGGCTCGCTGCACATGTTATTCCATGGCTCACTGCTCACACTGTTCCAAGGCTCGCGGCTCACTGTGTTCCAGAGCTCACTGCTCACATTGTTCCAGGACTCACTGCTCAAGATGTTCCAGGGTTCGCTGCTCAAACTGTTACAGCGCTCGCTGCTCACTCTGTTCCAGAGCTCACTGCTCACGCTGTTTCAGAGCTCACTGCTCACGCTGTTTCAGGGCTCACTGTTCAAACTGTTACAGGACGCACTGCTCCCTTTGTTCCAGTTCTCACTGCTCACAATGTTCCAGGGTGCTCACAATGTTCCAGGGCACTCTGCTCATATTTTACTAGGGATCGCTGGTCACACTTTTCCAGAACTCACTGCACTCGCTGCTCCGCAGCTCACAATTCACACTGTTCCACTTCTCACGGCTCACACTCTCCAGTGCTCGCTGGTCACGCTGCTCCATGGCTCACTGCTCACTCTGTTCCAGGGCTCACTGCTCACGCTGTTTGAGGGCTCACTGCTCACATTTTTCCTGGGCTCACTGCTTACTCTGTTCCAGGGCTCACTGCTCACACTGTTCCAGGGCTCACTGCTCATTCTGTTCCAGGGCTCACTGCTCACGCTGTTCCATGGCTCACGGCTCAAACTATTCAAGGGCGCACTGGACACTCTGTTCCAGGGCTCACTGCTCACGCTGTTTGAGGGCTCACTGCTCACATTTTTCCTGGGCTCACTGCTTACTCTGTTCCAGGGCTCTCTGCTCACACTGTTCCAGGTCTCACTCTTCACACTGTTCCAGGGTTCACTGCTCACTCTGTTCCAGTTCTCACTGCTCACGATGTTTCAGGTCTTGCTGTTCACACTGTTCTACGGCTCGCTGCTCATGATGTTCCAGAGTTTACTGCTCACACTGTTCCCGGGGTTGCTACTCACGATGTTCCAGGGCTCGCTTCCCAAACTGTTCCAGGGCTCACTGCACACACTGTTCCAGAGCTCGTTGCTCACTCTGTTCCAGAGCTCACTGTTCACATTGTTCCAGGGCTCACTGCTCACTCTGTCCCAGATCTCGCTGCTCTCTCTGTTCTAGGGCTCACTGCTGTCACTGTTCCAGGGCTTGCTACTCATGATGTTCCAGGGCTCGCTTCCTAAACTGTTCCAGGGCTCACTTCCCAAATTGTTCCAGGGCTCACATTTCAAACTGTTCCAGGGCATACTGCTCACACTGTTCCAGGGCTCGCTGTTCTCTCTGTCCCAGGGTTCACTGCTCAAGATGTTCCAGGGTTCGCTGCTCAAACTGTTACAGAGCTCGCTGCTCACTCTATTCCAGGGCTCACTGCTCACTCTGTTCCAGGGCTCGCTTCCCAAAGTGTTTCAGGGCTCGCTGCTCACACTGTTCCAGGGCACACTGTTCACACTTTTCCAGGGCTCGGTGCTCACTCTGTTCCAGGTCTCGCTGCTCACGATGTTCCAGAGTTTGCTGCTCAAACTGTTCCGGGGCTTGCTGCTCACTCTGTTCCAGGGCTCACTGCTCAAGATGTTCCTGTTTTCACTGCACAAACAGTTACAGGGCTCGCTGTCTAAACTGTTACAGGGCTCACTGCTCACACTGTTCCAGGGCTCACTGCTCGCTATATTCCATGGCTCACTGCTCACACTGTCCCAGGGCTCACGGCTCACTGTGTTCCAGAGCTCACTGCACAAAATGTTCCAGTGTTTGCTGCTCACTCTGTTCCAGGGCTCACTGCTCACACTGTTCCAGGGTTCAGTGCTCACTCTGTTCCAGGGCTCGCTGCTCAAACTGTTCCAGGGCTCGCTTCCCAAACTGTTCCAGGTCTCACTGCTCACGCCGTTCCAGGACTTGCTGCACACTCTGTTCCAGAGCTCACTGCACAGGATGTTCCAGTGTTCCCTGCTCACACTGTTCCAGGGCTCACTGCTCACACTGTTCCAGGGCTCACTGTTCACACTGTTCCAGGTTTCGCTGCTCTCTCTGTTCTTGAGCTCACTGCTCAAGATGTTCCAGGGTTCGCTGCTCAAACTGTTACAGGGCTCACTGCTTACTATGTTCCCTCTGTTCCAGGGTTCACTGCTCACTCTGTTCCAGGGCTCACTGCTCAGACTGTTCCAGGGATCACTGCTTCAGATGTTCCAGGCTTCGCTGCTCAAACTGTTACAGGGCTCGCTGCTCACTCTGTTCCAGGGCTCACTGCTCACTCTGTTCCAGGGCTCGCTTCCCAAACTGTTTCAGGGCACACTGCTCACTCTGTTCCAGGGCTCGCTTCCCAAACTGTTTCAGGGCTCACTGCCCACACTGTTCCAGCGCTCGCTGCTCACTCTTTTCCAGTGCTCACTGCTCACTCTGTTCCAGGGCTCGCTTCCCAAACTGTTCCAGGTCTCGCTGCTCACTCTGTTCCAGAGCTCACTACTCAAGATGTTACAGGGTTCGCTGCTCAAACTTTTGCAGGGTTCACTGCTCACTCTGTTCCAGGGCTCACTGCTCAGATTGTTCCAGGGCTCACTGCTCAAGATGTTCCTGGGTTTGCTGGTCACTCTGATCCAGGGCTCACTGCTCACACTCTTCCAGAATTCAGTGCTCACGCTGTTCCAGGGCTCGCTGCACAGTCTGTTCCAGGGCTCGTTGCTCACACTGTTCCAGGGCACACTGCCCAAACTGTTCCAGGGCTCGCTGTGCACTCTGTTCCAGGGCTCGTTGCTCACACTGTTCCAGGGCACACTGCCCAAACTGTCCCAGGGCTCACTGCTCAGGTTGTTCCAGGGATCACTGCTCAAATTGTTCCGGTGCTCACTTCCCAAACTATTCCAGGTCTCACTGCTCACGCTGTTCCAGGGCTCACTGTTCACACTGTTCCAGGGCTTGCTGCTCACTCTGTTCCAAGGCACACTGCTCTCTCTGTTCCAGGGCTCGCTACTCACACTGTTCCAAATCTCGCTGTTCACACTGTTTCAGGGCTCGCTGCTCACTCTGTTCCAGGACTCACTGCTCACTCTGTTCCAGGGCTCGCTGCACACACTGTTCCAGGGCTCATTGCTCACTCTGCTCCAGGGCTCACTGTTCACACTGTTCCAGGGCTCACTGCTCACTCTGTTCCAGAGCTCACTGCTCAAGATGCTCCTGGGTTCGCTGCTCAAACTGTTACAGGGCTCGCTGCTCACTCTGTTCCAGGGCTCACTGTTCTCACTGTTCCAGGGCTTACTGTTCACACTTTTGCAGGGCTCAATGCTCACTGTTCCAGGGCTTACTGCTTAAGGTATTCCTGGGACCGCTGCTCAAATAATTACACGGCTCACTGCTCACACTGTTTCAGGGCTCGCTGTCCAAACTGCTACAGGGCTCCCAGCTCACACTGTTCCAGGGCTCACAGCCCACAGTATTCCATGGCTGACTGCTCACACTGTTCTAGGGCACACTGCCCAAACTGTCCCAGGGCTCACAGCTCACACTGTTCCAGGTCTTACTTCTCATACTGTTACAGGGCTCTCTGGCCACAATGTTCCAGGGCTCGCTACTCACACTGTTCCAGGGCTCACTGCTCATTTTGATCCAGGGCTCACTGCTCACAGTGTTTCAGGGCTCGCTGCACATGCTGTTCCAGAGCTCGCTGCACACACTGCTCCAGGGCTCACTGCTCACTCTGTTCCAGGGCTCACTGCTCAAGATGTTACAGGTCTCGCTGCTCACTCTGTTCCAGGTCTCACTGCTCACACTTTTCCAGGGTTCAGTGCTCACTCTGTTCCAGGTCTCGCTGCTCAAGATGTTCCCGAGTTTGCTGCTCACTTTGTTCCAGGGCTCACTGCTCAGACTGTTCCAGGGCTCAGTGCTCAAGATGTTCCTGGGTTTGCTGCTCAAACTGTTACAGGGCTCACTGCTCACAATATTCCATGGCTTGCTGCTCACTCTGTTTCCGGGCACACTGTCCACACTGTTACAGGGCTCACTGCTCACAATATTCCATGGCTTGCTGCTCACTCTGTTCCAGGGCTCAGTGCTCACTCTGTTCCAGGGCTCGCTGCTCAAGATGTTCCAGGGTTTGCTGCTCAAAGTTTTACAGTGCTCACTGCTCAATCTGTTTCAGGGCTCGCTACTCACGATGTTCCAGGGTTCACTACTCAAGATATTCCAGGGTTCACTGGTCAAATTGTTACAGGGTTCGCTGCTTGCTATGTTCCAGGTCTCAGTGTTCATGCTGTTACAGGGATCGCTGCTCACACTGTTCCAGGGTTCGCTTCCCAAACTGTTCCAGGACTCACTGCACACACTGTTCCAGGGCTCACTGCTCAAGATGTTCCATGGTTCATTGCTCAAGATGTTTCAGGGCTCACTGCTCACGCTGTTCCAGGTCTCAGTGCTCATGCTGATCCAGGGCTCAATGCTCACTCTGTTCCAGGGCTAACTGCTCAAGATGTTCCAGGACACATTTCTCAAACTGTTACAGAGCTCGCTGCTCACTCTGTTCCAGTGCTCGTTCTGCTCACACTGTTACAGGGCTTGCAGCTCACACTGTTCCAAGGGCTCGTTCTGCTCACAATTTTGTGCATCACTGCATCAGAGCTCACTGCCCTTGTGTTTCCAAATCTCACTGCTCACTCTGTTCCAGCGCTCACTGATCACACTGTACCAGGGCTCTCTGCTCACACTGTTCCAGGTTTCACTTCTCACACTGTTACAAGGCTCACTGCCCACAATGTTCCAGGGTTCACTGCTCACACTGTTCCAGGGCCTCACTACTCACACTGTTCCAGGGCCTCACTACTCACACTGTTCCAGGGCTCACTGCTCATGCTGGTACAGGTCTCGTTGCTCATACTGTTCCAGGGCTCGCTGCTCACACTGGTTCAAGGCTCGGTGCTCACAATTTTCCAGACCTCACTGCTCACTCTGTTCCAGGGCTGAATGCTCACACTGTTCCATGGTTTTCTGCTCACACTGTTCCAGGGTTCACTGCTCACTCTGATCCAGACTCACTGCTCACACTGTTCCAGGGTTCGCTGCTCAAACTGTTACAGGGCTTGCTGTTCACTCTGTTCAAGGCCTTGGTGCTCACACTGTTCCAGTGATCGCTGCTCACTTTGTTCCAGGGCTCATTGCTCACTCTGTTCCAGGGCTCACTGCTCAGACAGTTCCAGGGGTCTCTGTTCAAACTGTTACAGGGCTCACTGCTCAC
>NC_057753.1:9093794-9095746 GCF_004010195.1 Chiloscyllium plagiosum
CTGCTCACACTGTTCCAGGGCTCGCTGCTCACTCTGTTCCAGGGTTCACTGCTTAAGATGATCCATGACTCGCTGCTCACACTGTTCCAGGGTTCACTGCTCACACTGTTACAGGGCTCGCAGTTCACACTGTTCCAAGGGCTCGTTCTGCTCACGGTTTTGTGCATCACCGCTTACACTGTTGCAGGGCTCACTGCCCATGTGTTTCCAAATCTCACTGCTCACACTGTTCCAGGGCTTGCTGATCACAGTGTTCGAGGGCTCACTGCTCACGCTGTTCCAGGTCTCACTGTTCACACTGTTCCAGGGCTTGCTGCTCACTCTGTTCCAGAGCTCACTGTTTAATATGTTCCAGGTCTCAGTGCTCATGCTGTTCCAGGGCTCGCTGCTCATTCTGTTCCAGGGTTCACTGCTCACTCTGTTCCAGGGCTCACTGCTCACACTGTTCCAGGGCTCGCTGCCCACGCTGTTCCAGGGCTCGCTGCTCACTTTGTTCCAGGGCTCACTGCTCACACTGTTCCAGGGCTGACTGCTCAAGATGTTCCAGGGTTCACTTCTCGAACAGTTACAGGGCTCATTGCTCACACTGTTCCAGGGCTTATTGTTCACACTGTTCCAGGGCTCACTTCCGTCACTCTTCCAGAGTTCACTGGTCAAGATGTTCCAGGGTTCGCTGCTCAAACTTTTACAGGGCTCGCTGCTCACTCTATTTCAGGGCTTGCTGCTCACTCTGTTCCAAGGCACACTGCTCTCTCTGTTCCAGGGCTCGCTACTCACACTGTTCCAAATCTCGCTGTTCACACTGTTTCAGGGCTCGCTGCTCACTCTGTTCCAGGACTCACTGCTCACGATGTTCCAGAGTTTGCTGCTCAAACTGTTCCAGGGCTTGCTGCTTACTCTGTTCCAGGGCTCACTGCTCAAGATGTTCCTGGTTTCACTGCACAAACAGTTACAGGGCTCGCTGCTCTCTCTGTTTCAGGGCACGCTGTCTAAACTGTTACAGGGCTCACTTCTCACACTGTTCCAGGGCTCACTGCTCACTATATTCCATGGCTCACTGCTCACACTGTCCCAGGGCTCATGGCTCACTGTGTTCCAGAGCTCAATGCACAAGATGTTCCAGTGTTCGCTGATCACTCTTTTCCAGGGCTCACTGCTCACACTGTTCCAGGGTTCAGTGCTAACTCTGTTCCAGGGCTCGCTGCTCACATTGTTCCAGGGATTGCTGCTCAAACTGTTACAGGGCTCGCTGCTCACTCTGCTCCAGGGCTCACTGCCCACACTGTTCCAGCGCTCGCTTCCCAAACTGTTTCAGGGCTCACTGCTCACTCTGTTCCAGGGCTCACTGCTCACACTTTTCCAGGGCTCACTGCTCACTCTGTTCCAGGGCTCGCTGCTCACTCTGTTTCAGGGCTCACTGCTCACTCTGTTCCAGGGCTCACTGCTCACACTTTTCCAGGGCTCACTGCTCACTCTGTTCCAGGTCTCGCTGCTCACTCTGTTCCAGAGCTCACTACTCAAGATGTTACAGGGTTCGCTGCTCAAACTTTTGCAGGGTTCACTGCTCACTCTGTTCCAGGGCTCACTGCTCAGACTGTTCCAGGGATCACTGCTTCAGATGTTCCAGGCTTCGCTGCTCAAACTGTTACAGGGCTCGCTGCTCACTCTGCTCCAGGGCTCACTGCCCACACTGTTCCAGCGCTCGCTTCCCAAACTGTTTCAGTGCTCACTGCTCACTCTGTTCCAGGGCTCACTGCTCAGACTGTTCCAGGGATCACTGCTTCAGATGTTCCAGGCTTCGCTGCTCAAACTGTTACAGGGCTCGCTGCTCACTCTGTTCCAGGGCTCACTGCTCAGACTGTTCCAGGGATCACTGCTTCAGATGTTCCAGGCTTCGCTGCTCAAACTGTTACAGGGCTCGCTGCTCACTCTGTTCCAGGGCTCACTGCTCA
>NC_057753.1:9096546-9101663 GCF_004010195.1 Chiloscyllium plagiosum
CTGTTCCAGGGCTCGCTGCTCACTCTGTTCCTGTGCTCGCTGCTCACTCTGTTCCAGGGTTCACTGCTTAAGATGATCCATGACTCGCTGCTCACACTGTTCCAGGGTTCACTGCTCACACTGTTACAGGGCTCGCAGTTCACACTGTTCCAAGGGCTCGTTCTGCTCACGGTTTTGTGCATCACCGCTTACACTGTTGCAGGGCTCACTGCTCATGTGTTTCCAAATCTCACTGCTCACACTGTTCCAGGGCTTGCTGATCACAGTGTTCGAGGGCTCACTGCTCACACTGTTCCAGGTCTCTCTTCTCACACTGTTACAGGGGTTACTGCTCAAATGCTCCAAGATTCACTGCTCACACTGTTCCAGGGCTCGCTACTCACACTGCTCCAGGGCTCACTGCTTATGCTGGAACAGGGCTCATTGCTCATACTGTGCCAGGGCTCGCTGTTCACACTGGTTCAAGGCTCAGTGCTCACAATTTTCCAGGCCTCACTGCTCACATTGTTCCAGGGCTGAATGCTCACAATGTTCCAAGGCTTCCTGCTCACACTGTTCCAGGGCTCGCTGCTCAAGATTTTCCGGGTTTTGCTGCTCAGACTGTTCCAGAGCTCACTGCTCACACTTTTCCAGGACTCACTGCTCACGCTGTTCCAGGGCTCGCTGCTCACTCTGTTCCTGTGCTCGCTGCTCACTCTGTTCCAGGGCTCGCTTATCAAACTGTTCCAGAGCTCCCTGCACACGCTGTTCCAGGGCTCATTGCTCACTCTGCTCCAGGGCTCACTGTTCACTCTGTTCCAGAGCTCACTGCTCAAGATGCTCCAGGGTTCGCTGCTCAAACTGTTACAGGGCTCGCTGCTCACTCTGTTCCAGGGCTCACTGTTCACACTGTTCCAGGGCTTACTGTTCACACTTTTCCAGGGCTCAGTGCTCACTGTTCCAGGGCTTACTGCTTAAGGTGTTCCTGGGACCACTGCTCAAATAGTTACACGGCTCACTGCTCACACTGTTTCAGGGCTCGCTGTCCAAACTGCTACAAGGCTCCCAGCTCACACTGTTCCAGGGCTCACAGCTCACAGTATTCCATGGCTGACTGCTCACATTGTTCTAGGTCACACTGCCCAAACTGTCCCAGGGCTTGCTGCTCACTCTGTTCCAGGACGCATTGCTCACACTGTTTCATTGGCTCGTTACTCTCATTGATTTGTGGATCACTGCTCACTCTGTTACCGGTCTCGCTGCTCACTCTGTTCCAGGGCTCACTGCTTACACTATTCCAGGGCTCACAGCTCACACTGTTCCTAGGGCTCGTTCTGCTCACAATTTTGTGCATTACTGCTCACTCTGTTCCAGGTCTTACTTCTCATACTGTTACAGGGCTCTCTGGCCACAATGTTCCAGGGCTCGCTACTCACACTGTTCCAGGGCTCACTGCTCATTCTGATCCAGGGCTCGCTGCACATGCTGTTCCAGAGCTCGCTGCACACACTGCTCCAGGGCTCACTGCTCACTCTGTTCCAGGGCTCACTGCTCAAGATGTTACAGGTCTCGCTGCTCACTCTGTTCCAGGTCTCACTGCTCACACTTTTCCAGGGTTCAGTGCTCACTCTGTTCCAGGTCTCGCTGCTCACTCTGTTCCAGGTCTCGCTGCTCAAGATGTTCCCGAGTTTGCTGCTCACTTTGTTCCAGGGCTCACTGCTCAGACTGTTCCAGGGCTCAGTGCTCAAGATGTTCCTGGGTTTGCTGCTCAAACAGTTACAGGGCTTGCTGCTCACACTGTTTCATGGCTCACTGTCCAAATTGTTACAGGGCTCACTGCTCACAATATTCCATGGCTTGCTGCTCACTCTGTTCCAGGGCTCACTGCTCACACTGTTCCAGGGCTCAGTGCTCACTCTGTTCCAGGGCTCGCTGCTCAAGATGTTCCAGGGTTCGCTGCTCAAAGCTTTATAGTGCTCACTGCTCACTCTGTTTCAGGGCTCGCTACTCACGATGTTCCAGGGTTCACTACTCAAGATACTCCAGGGTTCACTGGTCAAACTGTTACAGGGTTCGCTGCTTGCTATGTTCCAGGTCTCAGTGTTCATGCTGTTCCAGGGTTCGCTGCTCAAACTCTTCCAGAGCTCGCTTCCCAAACTGTTCCAGGACTCACTGCTCAAGATGTTCCATGGTTCGTTGCTCAAGATGTTTCAGGGCTCACTGCTCACGCTGTTCCAGGTCTCAGCGCTCATGCTGATCCAGGGCTCACTGCTCACTCTGTTCCAGGGCTCACTGCTCAAGATGTTCCAGGCCACATTTCTCAAACTGTTACAGAGCTCGCTGCTCACTCTGTTCCAGGGATCACTGCTCACACTGTTACAGGGCTTGCAGCTCACACTGTTCCAAGGGCTCGTTCTGCTTACAATTTTGTGCATCACTGCGTACACTGTTGCAGAGCTCACTGCCCATGTGTTTCCAAATCTCACTGCTCACTCTGTTCCAGGGCTCTCTGCTCACACCGTTCCAGGTTTCACTGCTCACACTGTTCCAGGGCCTCACTATTCACACTGTTCCAGGGCTCACTGCTCATGCTGGTACAGGGCTCATTGCTCATATTGTTCCAGGGCTCGCTGCTCACACTGGTTCAAGGCTCGGTGCTCACAATTTTCCAGGCCTCACTGCTCACCCTGTTTCAGGGCTGAATGCTCACACTGTTCCATGGTTTTCTGCTCACACTGTTCCAGGGTTCACTGCTCACTTTGATCCAGACTCACTGCTCACACTGTTCCAGGGTTCGCTGCTCAAACTGTTACAGGGATCGCTGCTCAAACTGTTACAGGGCTCGCTGTTCATGCTGTTCAAGGCCTGAGTGCTCACACTGTTCCAGTGATCGCTGCTCACTTTGTTCCAGGGCTCATTGCTCACTCTGTTCCAGGGCTCACTGCTCAGACAGTTCCAGGGGTCTCTGTTCAAACTGTTACAGGGCTCACTGCTCACCCTGTTCCAGGGCTCACTGTTCACAGTGCTCCAGGGCTCAATGCTCACACTCTTCCAGTGTTCACTGGTCAAGATGTTCCAGTGTTCGCTGCTCAAACTGTTACAGGGCTCGCTGCTCAAACTGTTTCAGGTCTCAGTGCTCACACTGTTTCAGTGCGTGCTGTCCAAACTGTTACAGGGCTCACTGCTCACACTGTTACAGTGCTCACTGCTCACAATGTTCCAAGACTCACTGCTCTCTCTGTTCAAGGGCTCGCAGCTCACACTGTTCCAGGGCTCGCAGTTCATACTGTTCCAAGGCTCACTGCTCTCTCTGTTCAAGGGCTCGCTGCTCACACTGTTCCAAGGTCTTATCCCGCTCACAATTCTGTGCATCACTGCTTACACTGTTCCAGGGCTCACTGCCCATGTGTTTCCAAATCTCACTGCTCACTCTGTTCCAGGGTTCGCTGATCAAACTGTTCCAGGGCTCGCTGCTCACACTGATCCAGGGCTGAATGCTCACACTGTTCCAGGGTTCACTGCTCACACTGTTCCAGGACGCATTGCTCACACTGTTTCATTGGCTCGTTACTCTCATTGTTTTGTGGATCACTGCTCACTCTGATCCAGGGCTCACTGCTCAGACTGTTCCAGGGATCACTGCTTAAGATGTTCCAGGGTTCACTGCTCAAACTGTTACAGGACTCGCTGCTCACTCAGTTCCAGGCCTCACTGCTCACACTGTTCCAGGGCTTGCAGCTCACACTGTTCCAACGGCTCATTCTGCTCACAATTTTGTGCATCACTGCTTACACTGTTCAGGGCTCACTGCCCATGTGTTTCCAAATCTCACTGCTCACACTGTTCCAGGGCTCACAGCTCACGCTGTTCCTAGGCTCACTGCTCACAGTGTTTCAGGACTCACTGTTCCAGGGCTTGCTGCTCACACTGTTCCAGGATGCGTTGCTTGCACTGTCTCATTGGCTCGTTACTCTCATTGTTTTGTGGATCACTGCTCACTCTGTAACAGGGCTCGCTGCTACCTCTTTTCCAGGGCTCACTGCTCAGACTGTTCCAGGGATCACTGCTTAAGATGTTCTAGGGTTCACTGCTCAAACTGTTACAGAGCTCGCTGCTCACTCTGTCCCAGGGCTCACTGCTCACACTGTTGCAGGGATCACAGCTCACACTGTTCCAAGGGCTCCTTCTGCTCACAATTTTGTGCATCACTTCTTACACTGTTCCAGGGCCCACTGCTCATGTGTTTCCAAATCTCTCTGCTCACTCTGTTCCAGGGCTCGCTGATCGCACTGTTCTAGGGCTCGCTGGTCACACTGTTCCAGGTCTCACTTCTCACACTGTTACAGGTCTCACTGCCCACAGTGTTCCAGTGTTCACTGCTCACACTGTTCCAGAGTTTAAAACTCACACTGTTCCAGGGCTCACAGCTCATGCTGGTACAGGGCTCGTTGCTCATACTGTTCCAGGGCTCGCTACTCACATTGGTTCAAGGCTCGGTGCTCACAATTTTCCAGGCCTCACTGCTCACTCTGTTCCAGGGCATAATGCTCACACTGTTCCATGGCTTTCTGCTCACACTGTTCCAGGGCTCAGTGCTCACATTGTTCCAGGGTTCACTGTTCCAGGGCTCAGTGCTCACACTGTTCCAGGGCTTGCTGCACATGCTGTTCCAGGGCTCGCTGCACATGCTGTTCCAGGACTCGCTGCACATGCTGTTCCAGGGCTGACTGCTCACACTGTTCCAGGGCTTGCCGCACACGCTGCTCCATGGCTCACTGCTCACACTGTTCCAGGGCTCACTGCTCAAACTGTTCCAGGGTTCACTGCTCACACTGTTCCAGGGTTCGCTGCTCAAACTGTTACAGGTCTCAGCTCACACTGTTCCAGGGTTCGCTGCTCACACTGTTCCAGGGCTCGCTGTCCAAACTGTTCCAGGGCTCACTGCTCACACTGTTCCAGCGTTTGCTGCTCAAACTGTTACAGGTCTCACAGCTCACACTGTTCCAATGGCTCGTTCTGCTCACACTTTTGTGCATCATTGGTTAAACAGTTCCAGGCCTCACTGCTCACACTGTTCCCGGGTTCACTGCACATGCTGTTCCAGGGCTCACTGCTCACACTGTTCCAGGCCTCACTGC
>NC_057753.1:9102163-9103229 GCF_004010195.1 Chiloscyllium plagiosum
TATTCAAGAATTCTTGGATGGAGTAAATGCAGTGGCGTGAATCTTCGACTTGGTGGTTTAGTCTTCAGTGGAGGTCTTTGTCTAGTCTATATATTGGTGTTCCAAGTGGTGAGACTATGGCTTGAGGGGGGCTCCTGGTTTGAAGAGGAGGAGAACAGCAACAAAGTGCCATTCCAAGATGTCACAGTAGAGCGAACAGTCAATGGGGAACTTCAAACTAGCGTCGACAGGAAAACAGCACGCAGAAACCAAGTACTTAACCACCGAAGCAATCATCCCAACACCCACAAACGAAGCTGCATCAGGACATTATTTCAACGAGCCACTACACACTGCAGCACAGAGAAACTACGAAGAGCAGAAGAGAAAGGCGGATATAGTGTATTGAAGAAGAACGGGTACCCAATAAACCCAGTCCACCGATTTCTCATTGATGATTCCAAGCTGAGTCTCAAAAATTCAGTTTGTCCTTCCATTCTTTCCTATTTTATTTTGTGATTTTTGAAAACTTTCCCAATCCTCTGACTGAGTGTTGGAGTTGGGAAGTTATGTTGTGACTGTACAGGGCATTGGAATATTGTGGAATACTTTTGGAATATTGTGTGCAATTCTGGTCTCCCTCCGATCAGAAGGATATTGTGAAATTTGAAAGGGTTCTGAAGCACCAATGGGTCCACAGAGGGGAGAGGCCCTTCTGCTGCCCTAAGTGCGGGAAGGCCTTTAGTGATTCCTCTGCCCTGCTGATGGACCAGTTGGTCCACGCCGGGGAAGGCTGTTCTCCTGCCCTGATTGTGAGATTGCCTTCAGCAGTTCTTCCCACCTGCTGAGACACTAGTGGGTCAACGACGAGGAGAGACCGTTCTTCTGCCCCGAGTACAGGAAGGGATTCGCTCTTTCCTCTGACATGCTGGCCCACTGGTGGGTCCACATGGGCGAGAGGTCGTTCAGTTGCCCTAAGTGAAGGAATGCCTTCAGCAATTCCTCAGCCCTGCTGAACCACCAGTCCGTGGAGAAGCCATTTTCCTGCCCCGAGTGCGGGAAGGGCTTTACCCGCTCCTCCGCCCTG
>NC_057753.1:9103246-9116561 GCF_004010195.1 Chiloscyllium plagiosum
AGTAGGTGAGCTGTTTTTGTATTCTGCTGGACTGCAATTGCCTCCCCCACCCCCCACAACGACAACCTCACGGTGGCTCAGGGGCGTCACGGTGACTCAGTGCTTAGCACTGTTGCCTCATGGCACCAGGAACCCAGGATGAATTCCACCCTTGGGGGTCTGTGGGCAGTTTGTGGAGGATAGGAAAATGGATCTGACTGGGTTACTCTTCGGAGGATCAGTACAGATGTGTTGGGCTGAAGGATCTGTTTCCTCACTGTAGGAGTTCTACGATCCTATGAGCTTTGCTTTCAGTGGACACGGCTGCTCATTGAGCCCGAGACTGCACATTGACAATGAAATGATCCATTGAAACCTAAGACCGCAAGATCATCGGAGCAGAAGTTAGGCCATTCGGCCCGTCGAGTCTACTCTGCCATTCGTTAGAGTAAAAAAATTGCAGATGAGATTCGCTACAGTGTGGAAACAGGCCATTTGCCCCGACAAGTCCACACCGACCCTCTGAAGAGGAACGCACCCAGACCCATTTCCCTCTGACTAATGCACCTAACTCTATGGGCAATTAAGCATGGCCAATCCACATGACCTGCACATCTTTGGACAGGACCACCCAGAGAAAACCCACGCAGACACTGGGAGAATGTGCAAACTCCTCACAGACAGTCACCCAAGGCTGGAATCAAACCTAGGTACCTGGCACTATGAGGCTGCAGTGGAAACCACTGAGCCACTACATGTTGCAACCCGAAGTAGGCAAGCAGGAGGTTGGGAGAATACAGCAAGCCAGGCAGCACCAGGATGTGGAGTAGTCAGCGTTTTGGTTATTAACCCTTCTTCAGGACGGAAAAGTTGACTTCTCTATGAGAAACGATTTACAGGAATGTTGGTGGGGGTTGGAGGATTTGAGCTACAGAGAGAGGCTGAATAGACTGGGGCTGTTTTCACTGCAGCATCGGAGGCAGGGGAATGACCTAATAGAGGTTACAAATTCATGAGAGGCATGGACAGGGTAATAGAGAAGGTGTTTTCCCTGGGATGGGGCAGTCCAGAACTAGAGGGCATAGGTGTAGGGTGAGAGGCGAAATATATTAAAGGGACAACTTCTTCATGCAGGGGGTTACATATATGAAATGAGCTGCCACAGGATATGGGTCAGGTGCTGTCAAATGTGACAAGATAAATTTAGGATTTCAGGTCAGCATGGACAAGTTGGACCGAAGGGTCTGTTTCCATGCTGAATATCTCTCTGACTACTAGTCCTGATGTAAGTTTAAAATAGTGTCCGAGTAACTTTGAATAGTTCAATCTTGTTGAGCTCACCTCCTCAAATATTTCAAATGAATCCCTCCGAGCGATACTGTTTAAACATTGCGAGTTGGACAAAGTATCCCATCAAGTTCAACACAAACCCAGAGTTGAAGAAGTCAGAAGTCACACGATACCAAGGGGACCAAAACTCATCACAATATTCCAGGTGCAGCCTCATCAACGTCCTGTATAACTACAATATAGATTCCCAACATCTATCTCAATTCCCTGACTGATGAAGATTAGTGTGCATAAACCTTTCATCACTGCCTTGTGTAGCGATTTTATCAGAGACATTGGATCTACTTTAAAGTGATCCACAATCCAGCTGCTGCGAGCACCGAAGCAGAGTAGTACAGCATGAGTGTGCTGGGCACATAACCCAGACGTCGATGGGTCAAAACCATATGATGCTATTGCTCAATGTCTCCGTAAGCTGCTTTCCGTGGCAAAGGTGCTGTGTTCTGTATCTTGCCTTTGCATCTGCTTCCCAAAGCTTCTCCAGTGGAGGAGTGGCAGTGGCAGCTGGATCCCAGGAGCTCAACAACCCCCTGGAGCTAGAGGAAGGTCCGAGCTCCAAGAAGCGGGGTGTAAGGCTGGAGGTTGGATTTGCTCAAGGCTTGTATCTATGAACTTATTTAAATTGTATCTAGTGTATGAGGCTATGGTTTACATTAAGACCAGAGGTTCATGTCAGAGTGTTTGTTTATATTTAGCAGTTGTAGTTCGTAAAATACACTCCCTGGAGGAGCACCTTCTATGATGCTGCATTTCTTACCTTCTGCCCTTCCCCCATTTGTTATCTCCCATCTTGATTTTATATTTTTTTGGTCAAATTTCATTTCATATTAATCAGACTTGGTATTAACTGTGTGCTATTAATTTGTTTGTTCGAATATTGTAAGTCAAAATGAATGGTGTAATTTCATTTCTGATGTCAGAGTTTAACATTGAATGTGCAGGTGTGAATACCAGTAAGTTGTGAAAATAAATCAATAACTTGTGATTTTATAGCAAAAAGAGGAGTTCACCGCAATCAATGGCATTGTCTCATTTGAAGGTGATGAGTTGAGCCTGACCAACAAACCAGTCACCCAATTTAATTAAAATTTTCTTTAACTTAATTGAAGATAATAACTCTGGCATGCTAAAATATATACAATTTGTTTATAAGATTTATTTATATGTCCATTGGGGAGACTGGATGCCAACTTGCAGAATATTTCAGGGAACAGCTCTTGGACTCCAAAAGTAAACGACCCCACCGCCCTGTGGCTGAATACTTTAACTCCCCCTCCCAATCCGTCAAGGGCATGCAAGTCCTGGGCCGCATCCCCCTCCAAGCTCTTGCTACCTGACGCTTTTAGGAAGAACACTTCATTTTCCTCCTTGGGATCCACCAACTACATGGGATCAATGTCGATTTCACCAGCTTCCATATTTTCCCTCACCCTCACTTCCACACCACGCGCCTTGTCCCAGATCCAACCTTCCAACTCGGCATTGGCCTCTTGAGCTGTCCTACCTTTTCATCTTGCTTCCCACCAATTCTCTCCACCCTCCTGTCTTACCTCTCATGATATCTCCCCACTTCCATCGACCTATTTCATTCACAGCTACCTCCCCTCCATCCCCATCTCCTTCCCAATTATCTCTCAGCCCACTTGGACCAACCTTCATTCCTGATGAAGAACTAATGCTCTAAACCAAGACCGAGGTAAAGGAACATCCTTAATAAGAAAGAGCCCCCAATTCAGGTTTATTCCCCGTTTGTTTCCCCGTCTTCTAGAAATAAGAAATGTCTTTTTCTTCCACTAGAAAGTGGTCTTATACTTTGCGGTGTCTGAAGTGTTAAAAGAGCCCCCAATTCAGGTTTATTCCCCTTTGTTTCCCCGTTCTTCTAGAAATAAGAAATGTCTTTTTCTTCCACTAGAAAGTGGTCTTATACTTTGCGGTGTCTGAAGTGTTATACCACTCAAATTCTTTGCCCACCTTTTAAGAATCCTTTCAACCTGTTTTTCGGACAATGGTGGTGGTGCCCAAAAGCAATCATTTCACTCCTCTTCAATGTGCCATTTATCCTCCTATGCACCACTTTGACATGTTGTCTGAGTGTACTTGGTTTTCAAAATGTAATTTGGCCATTGAAGTGAACAGGGTTAATCTTTATCGATCACTAGCTTTGTTTGCACTAACTGTAATTATCCACCAATTTGCTGTTTTTTGTTCCACCAAAGCTGGAAACAATTATCTGTATTTATGTTGCACTCAGGTGTGAAAAATCAACCCAAAAACCGTCATATTATTATAGTTGACTCAAGCTATAACAGGAGGCATTGTGTGGCAGTTTAAGAATAAAAATGTGGCTGGAAAGAATGTATATTGATGAGGAAAGTCAAAAAGCAGAATCTCTGGCTACAATCTATCAGTCTGGCTTGATAAAGTAGTGGCTCTTCAAAAGCACCTTACAAGCCATCACCTCAACCACCAAGAGCTGGAAAGTGTGAACACAGCATTCCAACTGAAATATATCGCATTGCTTCTTTGTTATTGATCAAAATCCTGGAATTCGCTCCTGAACATTATTGCAGACCACATCATAATTGTGAAGCAATTTAAGAGGCAGCTCAGCACCACTTTTTCAAGGACAGTTTGGGAAGGGTTGTTGGCAGAGCCAATGATATTCACATCTCATGAAATAATAAGCAAAGAGGCATGGACAGAGGATTAGCTAATCAATGATACAATTGGGATAAGGGGCATGTTCAGGATAGCAAATTGTAACTAGTAGTGTGCCACAGGGATCAGTGCTGGGGCCAAAATTATTTACAAAATGTATATGAAATCCTTGGATAAGTAAAGTGAATGCACTATTGCCAAGACTGCAGAAGAGGCGGTTGATGGGAAGGCAGGTGGTAAGAATGACATGAAATATCTGCAGAGGGATATAGACAGGTTAAGCAAATGAGCAAACCTTTGTCAGACGGAATCGAATGTGGGGAAATGAAGTTGTGCACTTTGGCAGGAGGAAAAGTGTTGAATGTTAAATGGAGAAAGCTGTTGAATAGAGGGATTTGGAAGCCCATATCCATGCATCCCTTCAGCCAAATTCAGTGAGTAATATGGAAGGCAAATGGGAGGTTGCCCTTTAAATAGAGTATAAACTAGGGAGGTTATAGTGAACCTATGTCAGGCACCAGTCAAGCCACAACTGAACACTGGGAGGGTCCTTTACCTAAGGAAAGATATACTGGCATTGTAGGCAGTCCAGAGAAGGTTGACCAGGATGATATCAGGGATGGAAAGAATATCATATGAAGAGAAGTGAATAGGTTGGGCCTGTACTTATTCGAAGTTAGAAGATTTAGAGGTAACCTTATTTTCACATAAAAGATTCTAAAGATACTTGACGGGCTTGATGTGGAAAAGTTTACCTTTGTGGGTGAGTCTAGCACCAGAGGGAATAACCTGCAAATGAGGGATTGCATGTTGCAGACAGATAGGAATTGTTACTGAGGGCAGTAAATCTGTGGAACATGTTACTACAGAGTGTTGTTGAGCTTGGGTCATGAAGTACATTCAAGGCTGTCAGATTTTTTTTAACCAGTGAGGGAATTGATGATTATGGGGAAATGGCAGGGAATTGGAGTTGATGTTTACCAGAGCAAACGTGATCTGAATAAATGGCAGAATTGATTCAATGGGCTGAATTGAATGGTAAGTAATAAAGGGGAAAAGGATACAACTGGCAACTACAGGCCAGTCAGTGTTGGAAAATTAGAGATTGTACGGAGTTGGTGGCATTTTGGCATTGTTACTGGATTTAACATCTGGCGTTTCAAATTGGTGCTGCTATGTCCCCGATGCACTTTGAAATCAATTAATATATCTGGAATATAAAGCTTGTCGCTACTTTGGTGACCTTAGCAATTGATAT
Source organism: Chiloscyllium plagiosum (assembly GCF_004010195.1). Taxonomy (NCBI): domain Eukaryota; kingdom Metazoa; phylum Chordata; class Chondrichthyes; order Orectolobiformes; family Hemiscylliidae; genus Chiloscyllium; species Chiloscyllium plagiosum. The sequence goes on from NC_057753.1 coordinate 9,108,492, forward strand.
AAGGACCTATCTTGTGAAGGAACGAGATCTTTAGTCCTTACCCAGTTAGGCGATTGTGTCATTCTTGATCCACAGTAATGTGGTTAACTCGTAACTGCCCTCTGAAATGGAACTTGGTTTTTCTGGGAGATAAAGTGCCACATCCCATGAATGAATAAAGGAAAATATTCAGCAGAAAATTGTCACTGAAGTGAAGATTGTGATCTAGTGATAATGGTTGAGTAACCCAGAGATCTAGGTCTTTTGAAAACAAAAATTCAAATCCCATCATGGCAGTCAGTGGACTTTATGTTCAACTAATATAAACATCTGGAAGTGAGAGTTTGCCTCAGTCCTGGCCGCTCGGAAACCATTATTGATTAAAACAATGAACTGCAGATGTTGCAGATCGGAAACAAAAGGCACAATTACTGGGGCATCGCAGCAGGTCTGGCAGCATCTGTGGAGAGAAAACAGTTAGTGTTTTGAATTCACTCACTTTTGAAGGACCACTGGACACAAAACAGTAACACTAATCTCTTCATAGATGCTGCCAGAACTGTTCTGTATCTCCAACCATTATTGATTGATTGCTGTGAAATTATTCCTTTATGGAGGGAAATCTACCATTCATCAACCCTGTGCGTGCACAGGGACCATGTGATTCCAGACCTATTACAGTGTGGGGTTGACCCTCAGCTGCCTTCTTGCATGTAGTCAATTACTCGGTCCAAGGGACATGAGGGACGGTGAGAAAATGCACATGCTTGCAACAATCACATGCCACAATTTATTTTACAAGAAAAGCATCGGTTAATGAAAGACAGCGAAGACAAATTGCTATGGGGATGTCATGCCCAACTGATTTGATTTCCTTGTAGTAATACGATAATTGCAAGTATTTTTAAAAATCGTCTTCAGAGGTTACACCACTGTAGGAATACTGCATGCAATTCTGACTGTCTGCTTAGCGAAGGATGTTGTGAAATTTGAAAGAGTTTAGAAAAGATTTACAAGGACGCTGCCAGGGTTGGAGAGTTTGAGCGTGAGGAAAAGACTGAACAGACAGGGGCTATTTTCTCTGGAGGTTTGGAGGCTGAGGGGTGACTTTATAGAAGTTCATAAAATTATGAGGGGCTTGGATAGGGTAAATAGGAAAGGTATTTTCCCTGGGGTCGGGGGGGGCATCAAAAACTAGAGTGCATAGATTTAAGGTTAATAGCAAATGGAGTTAATATAGATAACCGTGAGGTCTCACAGTTTGGATAGTCGAATCAAGGTAGGAGTTTCATGGTGAATGGTTGGACCTGTCGTGGAACAGAGGGATCTTGGAATAGGTTCACAGTTCACGGAAAGTGGAATCATAGTTAAAAGTATTTCGGCACACTGGTCTTCATCAATTAGAGCGTTGAGTATAGAAGTTGGGAATTGATGTTGCACTTATACAGAATGTTGGTGAGGCTGCACTTGGAGTATGAAATAAATTCAGTGCTATATTGAAGGCAGGAAAGAATAACAAACATATACTGTTTGGAGAGCCATAATATATGTATCTAAATACGATAGTGAATTAGAGTCGAGATAAGCACCAAATAATAATGTTCTTCTGGCAAGCACCGAATTTGTTTCATTTGCAGTATTTCGAACCAAGAGATCTAGGGGTGCACGTTCATAGTTCCAAGAAAGTCGAGTGACAGGTTGACAGGGTGGTGAAGAAGCCTTTCAGCCTGCTTCCTTTCATCAGTCCAAGTATTGAGCACTGGAGTTGGGACATCTTGTTGCAACTGTCACACATGCCCTTCTCTGACTGCCATCCCTTTGAATATCAGGGGGAAGACACCCCTTTAATTGTGATGTTCAGGAAAGATGCCTTACTTCAACAAAAATGTGCTGTACTCACAGATGTTTGGACAGAGGAAGGAAGTTGCAGTCTGGGGTGAAGCTCAATCTTCATTCAGAAAGAGAGGAACGGCAGTAGCTTCAGAAGCCCATGGTCCAACTTGCACATTCAGTCAATAGAGGGGTTCTGATTGACAAGAGGACCCGGCAAATTCTGGTCCTTTAGGGCTCCCCATTGGTCAATCCCCAGTCACGGCACTGCCTGCACTGGGTGACGCGAGCGATGGGAGACAGTCAGCCTGGAAATGCAGGAATGTCACTGCCAACCACCGCGAATCCAAACACACACACACGCACGCATACACACACACACACACTTGTGGGCATCACAATGTAAACGTTATCCAATGAGCTTCAGATGGAAACTGTCTGTTCTCGGCAAAATCTGGGAGCAAAGCAATGTTTCCCCCTTTCCATTCCTCATCCTGGAGGGCGAGAGAAGGGGGGAAGCACTGTTCACTTGCAGCAACTGGAGGGAGAGAGTATGAATCCAAACAGGGAGCAGACCCTGCAAAGATCGGTTTCAGTTGGCTTCTTGTGGAATATTGTGTGCAATTCTGGTCTCCCTCCAATAGGAAGACTGCTGTGAAACTTGAAAGGATTCAGAAAAGATTCATAAGGATGTTGCCAGGGTAAGATGGTTTGAACCACAGGGAGAGGCTGAATAGGATGGGGCTGTTTTCCCTGGAGCGTCGCAGGCTGAGTGATTTTTTTAAGAAGAGGTTTATAAAAACTTGAGGGGCGTGGATGGAGTGAATAGACAAGATCTTTTCCCAGGGATGGGGGAGTGCAGAATTAGAGGGCATAGGTTGTGGGCGAGCGGCGAAAAATTTAAAAGGGACCTTGCAGTCAACCTTTACATGCAGACGGTTGTGCATGCATGGAATGAGCTGCCAGAGGAAGTGTTGGAGGCTGGTGGAGGCATCTGGATGGGTATGTGAATAAAAAGGATTGAGAGGGATATGGCCCAAGTGCTGGCAAATGGGACAAGATTAATTTTGGATATCCGGTCGGCTTGGACAATTTAGATTGAAGGGTCTGTTTCTGTGCTTTACGTCTCTGACTCTATGAATGGTGAAAAGTATTGGCATTCGTCGAAACATTTATGCAACAGAAAATTATAAGCGGGTAAAGACAAGCCTCATGTCATTGATCCATGAATCCTGGTGCAGTATGGATGCATTTCCAGTAATAGAGTCAGTATGACATGGAAGGAGTCCAAAACGACGACTTCTTTTACAAAACTTCACGCGTAAATCCGAGTCTTCTGGGAATCTAACATAACCGTGTGTTAATATAAGATAGATAAGTCTAGGGTATATGGTACATATTCTATGGAATGTTTGTGGCTCTAAAAGCCTGGTTTGCAGTTGTTTCTGGGCTCGTAATATTCTACTGCAGCATATTGTATATCTTCAGTAAGAACGTCAATACCGCATAATAGATGTCCATTCAGGAACTTGAGTCCATGTGAACTCTTCATGGAGCATGCAATCCACCACATTACCCTGCTGTATACATTTACATATAGATCAGCACAAAGATCTTGGGTATAAAGAGAGGAAAGAATGTTTAAGGTGTAGGTTTGCTCGCTGAGCTGTAGGTTTGATATCCAGGAAATAATGTTCCACAGAAACTAGAATGATTTGTTCTGATTATCTATTGTGGACTGACAGCGATGACCTTTGCAATCTCTTTTCACAGGAATATTATAAGAGAAGAATTTGGAGGTAGAAATCTCAGACCAAACATCACATCAAAGTCTGTCAGTCACTTGACTTGGATATTGATGGCCTTGACAACAAAGAGGAGACGGTCTGTCTGCTTAGTATGGTTGTAAACGTCAGTGTGACTGGAAACTCAGAGTCTCACATACCAGAGTAGTGACTGGAACATGTTTTACAGACTGAGTGAGAGTGTTCCAATTATCAGAGGATTCACCAGTAACATCATACACATGCTGTAAGCGTGAGTGAGTTTTCAACTGATCGTTGAACCTGGAGAAAGACGAGGACACCTGCACCATGGAGAAACCGTGGAAATGCTGGGAGTGTAAGGACGGTTTCCCTTCCCCGCCTGCACTGGACATTCATCAGCATTTACACACTGGGCAGCGGCCGTTCACCTGCACTCAGCGCGGGAAAGGCTTCACTCAGTCGCATCACTTCCCGGTCCACACCGGGGAGAAACCGTTCATCTGTCCCATATGCTGAAGCAGATTAAGAACATATTTTTAAAAATCCTGGATGGTGCATATGAGGGGTATACCTGAAATAAATACATTTGTCTCTGTCCCATTGAGTCTCCAGCACAGGGCCAGGCCGGGCAACTCAATTGATCTCTGTCAGTGTTTATTCTCCACTTGAGCCTCCACCCACCCCTCTTCATTGACTCCCATCTCCCCTCCATCAGCATAAAGGTATTTTCGAAAATTAACTTTACACTACTTGACTTTTACGAAAGACCTACATTAATAACTGTTTTCACAAACCAAAAGAAATCCCAAGAGGATTTTCGCTTTTACAAAGAAAGGTATAATCTCAATTAATTCATGGTAATTGCTTCTTCGCTTTACTCCATGTCAGTTTACGAAAGGTTTCATAGGAATGCTCTACTTTCAGATAGTGGGGGAAACCTGTAGTGGGGCGGCACAGTGGCTCAGTGGTTAGCACTGCTTCCTCACAGCACCAGGGACCCAGGTTCGATTTCTGTGGAGTTTGCACATTATCCCCGTGTTTGCGTAGGTTTCCTCCCACAATCCAAAGATGTGCAGATCAGGTGAATTGGTCATGCTAATTGCTGATAGTATTGGGTGCATTAGTCAGGGGTAAATATGGAATGGGTCTGGCTGGGTTACTCTTCCGAGGGTTGGTGTAGACTTGTTGGGCCGAAGAGCTTGTTTCCATACTGTAGGGAATCTAATACACTGAACCTGCTGTTTATTGCCCATGTGTGGTTTCTGTTCCTCTGTTCACCTCCGGTTCATGTGTCTATCAAGATACACCTTAAACGTTGTTAAGGTGCCTGTTTCCACCACCTGCACTGACAGTGCGTTCCAGGAACCCCCACCACCCCTCTGTGTGAATCCCCCCCTCCCCACCACCACCATCTCTCCCCAACCAGTCCCCTCTCGTCTTGAACCTGTGCCCTCTTTTAGTTGACCTTTCCACCCTGGAGGGAAAAAAGCCTCTGACTATCATAGAATCTCTCCAGGGTGGAAACAGACGATTCAGTCCAACAAGTCAACAGCGACCCTCCAAAGATTAACCCACAGGGACTCATTCTCCTCCCCCTATTACTCTATATTTACCCCTGACTAATGCACCTGACATACACATCACTGAACACTGGGGCAATTTACACACAAACAATCCAACTTAACCTGCCTGTCACTGGACACTATGGGTAATTTAGTATGCCTAATCCACTCTAACCTACACATTTTTGGAATGTAGGAGGTAGCCCATACAGTCATGACAGGTGAGGTGCAGTGAGAATGTGCAAACTGCACACAGACAGTCACCTGAGACTGAAATCGAACTCGGATCTCTGGCACTGTGAGGCATCAATGAAAACCACTGAGCTACCCTGCCACCCCAGTCCAGACAATCTGTGTGTCTCATCGTTTTGTCGAGGTCTCCGCTCAGCCTCTGTCTTTCTAGAGAAAACAATCTCGGTTTATTCCACTTCTCGTCATAACGAGAGCCCTTCAGACCAGGCAATGTCCTGGTGAACCTTGTCTGTACCCTCTGCCAGAGCACCCACATCCTTTCGGAAGTGTGGCGACCAGAATTGCACGTAGTATTCCGAATGTGGTCAGAATAAATAGCTGTAACATAACTCGCCAACTCTTACACTCAAGGAAGCGTGCTGTGTTTCTTCTTGACCACCGTACCCACCTGCATTACCACTTCCACGAATCTATATGCCCAAATCCTTCTGTATGCCAATGCTGCTATGAGTTCTGCCATTTATCATAGAATTCTTATATTTCCTTCGTCTCTATCCAGCTTCACCTTAATTGTCTTTCTCTCTTCATCTCCCCCCACCCCCTCCCCCCAATCCTCCACACATCAGCATATCATAAGTCCATAGGATGTTCTTTATATGTTAGATCTTTCATTCCCGGACCATTCTCAAGAACCTCCTCTGAACATGTTCCAGGGCTATCCTTCCTGAGATATTTACGCCAAAACTGCATTCAGTACTCCAATTGTGGCCTGACCAGAACCTTACACAGTCTCAGAAGTACATCCCTGTTTTTATATTCAAGTCTGATCAAAATAAATGCAGTTGTTGCATTTGCCTCCCCAACTAGTGACTCAACCTTCAAGTTTACCTTGAGAGAATCCTGTGGTAGAACTCCATAGTCCCTTTGCACATCAGATTTCTGAATTTTCTCCCCATAATCCTTCTGTTCCACAGTAGCAGAAGAGATTTCCAGACACATTGATTATTTTTAGGGATACCAAGGGATCTTGAGAATTGCCAGTATCTCAGGAGGAGTCAGAGAGAAATGTGGTATGGTCCTGTAAACTTCAGAACTTTCCAAACTGCCCGAGTCAGCAATAACTCTTTCTGGACCAAGAAACAAAAGGGCCACTGAGAAATTGCGACGTAATAAGACCTCAGAGGCAGAAATTAAGCCATTCAGCCTTTTGAGTCTGCCCCACCATACAATCATTCTTAAGTATCAAGGGTTACGGGGAGTTTGGGTAAGAAACTTATTAGATATGGAAATGTGTTGATGGAAAAGCGCAGCAGGTCATGCAGCATCTAGGGAACAGGAGAATCGACGTTTCGGGCATTAGCCCTTCCTGAGGAAGGGCTAATGCCCGTAACGTCGATTCTCCTGTTCCCTAGATGCTGCCTGACCTGCTGCGCTTTTCCAGCAACACATTTCCATCTCTGATCTCCAGCATCTGCAGACCTCACTTTCTCCTCTAAGAAACTTATTAGCCATGATTGAATAGTGGAGCAGACTCAATGGGCTGAATGGCCTAATTTCTGCTAGTTAACCATCCCTGAGAAGAAGGATGCAAAAAACAAGTTGTTTCCTGGGACAGATGAGCTAAGTGTTTAATAATCTCATGACAAAAGGACAATTAAGTATGTCTGTGGAAGAAAGGCCCTGACGTAAAGGGTTTTTTTTTTGCAGGACAGGCTGTATCAAACAAGCCGCTAAACCTCGAGGATAAGAAGGTAAACTACAGACCTGAGATCTCCAGATGTGTGGGGAGGTGGTATTAGAATCTGAAGAATCGTCACACCACAGATTTGAAAGTGAGGAATCTCCACCAGAATTTAACTCCAGAAAGATGCAGCAGCAGTACTTGGAAGAACAACACCGCAGTGAATCCCTGGACACTTCCAGAGTTAGATACTGTCGGTGAAAACTCAGTTAAATTCTGCCATCGATTGGGTGATAGCCACGTTTGGGTGAGGTTGAACTTGGTTACTTGAGAGGTTTTGTTTTTGGTTGCCACATACAATAAAGTGTAAATCATTCTTTCAGCAGTTGATTCTATGTGCAGTTTCTGAGTCAGGAGCCAAATTAAGGCAATTCACCCACAACCACAGCAAGACGCTGGGATTAATATTGACTCCATTGCATTCAGCAGGAACATCACATCAATACTGTTATAAAGCAAAGGCTGACACTACCACCGCAGATCTCAAACCGAAACACCCAGAGGAGCGCATCGCCCTATAAACTGTAAAATTAGCATGAAAAGTGGTGTAACCTGCTCTAGCGATAAAAATAAATCTCCAATACTTTAAAATCAACAATCAGCAATTTATTTATCTAACTCTCACGGTGAACAAATGAACAAAACTATTAACAAACTGGATACAGGCCAGGAGCAGATGGGTGGCACTAGTTTAGTTGGGGATCATGGACTGGTTGGTCTGAAGGGTCTGTTCCAGGCTGCATGACTCCATAGCAGTGAATGAATGGGAATCCAACCCAAAGACGATAAAGGCTTCAAGCACCACCTGAGGCAAATGTGTCGACTCCATCCAGATAACTGAGGGCAGTGGGGCACTGTGAGGGTCAGTAGATCAGACAGTCAGCCAGCAAGTTCTCTCCGGGAGACTTGTCTCAAGAAAGGAAGTGGTTTCCTGTCCCATCAGCCAGATTTTCAGTTTGGATTAAGTCCTACATTTCCAACAAAACAGGTAGACAGGGCA
>NC_057753.1:9116598-9153548 GCF_004010195.1 Chiloscyllium plagiosum
TTCCTGTCCCATCAGCCAGATTATTCAGTTTGGATTAAGTCCTACATTTCCAACAAAACAGGTAGACAGGGCAATGAAGAAGGCTTTAGGCACACTGGCCTTCATCAGTCAGGGCATTGAGTATAGAAGTTGACAAGTTATGTTGCTGTTAATCAGGACATTGATGAGGCTGCATTTGGAGTATTGTCATCAATTTTGATCACCTTGCTATAACAAAAATGTTATTAAACTTGGAAGAGTGCTGAAGACATATAAAAGGATGTTGCCAGGACTCAAGTGTCTGAGTAAAAGGGAGGGATTGGACAAGCTAAGACGTTTTTATTTAGAGCTTAAGAGACTGACGGGGGTGGGGGCCTTATCGAAGTGAAGAGATCATGAGAGACATGGAGAGGGTGAATGCAGTCAATCTTCCCGGTGTTGGGGAATTGAGGGCTAGAGGGCTTCAGTTTAAGGTGAGAGGGAAAGAATAAAAGGGAATGTGAGGGGCAACGTTTTCTTTCCGCAGATAGTAGTACACATATGGAATGAGCTGCCAGTGGAAGTGGTTGAGGTGGTACATTAACAACATTGAAAAAGCATTTGGACAAATACATGGAGAGGAAAAGTATGGAAGGAAATGGGCTGGAAATGTGTTGCTGGAAAAGCGCAGCAGGTCAGGCAGCATCCAGGGAACAGGAGAATCGACGTTTCGGGCATAGAAGGGCTTATGCCCGAAACGTTGATTCTCCTGTTCCCTGGATGCTGCCTGACCTGCTGCGCTTTTCCAGCAACACATTTCCAGCTCTGATCTCCAGCATCTGCAGCCCTCACTTTCTCCCCATGGAAGGAAATGGGCCAAGTACAGGGAAATGGGCTTAGTGTTGATGGACATTTTGGTTGTCATGGACCAGCTTGGGCCGATGGGTCTGTCTCCATACTGTAGGACTCTATGGCACGTGTCTCTTTGTCGCTCCGAATGCGTTGAATTTCCAGATGAACATCTCACTAAATCAGGCCGAATAAAATCCAATCTCATTCGTCAACTCTGATGCGGAGGTGCTGGTGCTGAATTGGGGTGGACAAGGTCAGAAGTCACACAGCACCAGATGCAGTGATGAAGCAGCAGCACTCACGAAGCTTGCAATTTCAAATAAACCTGTTGCACTGTAACATGGCGTCGTGTGACTTCTGACTTCTTCAACTCTGGGTTTGTATCAAACTTGATGGGATACTTTGTCCAACTCGGTATATTTAAACTGAATGGCTTTGAGGAATTTCTTTTCGATTAGATTAGATTCCCTATAGCATGGAAACATGTCCTTTGGCCTAACAAGTCCACACCAGCCCTCCGCAGAGTAACCCACCCAGACCCATTCCCCTATCCCTATTCCTCTACATTTACCCCTGACTAATGCACCACACCTACACATCCCTGAACACTATGGGACAATTTAGTTGGGCTAATCCATCCGAAACTGCACATCTTTAGACTGTGGGAGGAAACCAGAGCACTCGAAGGTAACACATGCAGACGTGGTGATGCAACGTGCAAGCTACACACAGACTGTCAACCAGAGGGAGGAATTGAACCCAGGTCAGCATCATGAGGTAGTGGTGCGAACCACTGAGTCACCGTGCCACCCCTGAGCCACCAGGTCAGAGGACAACAGGTCAGAGGAATTGCTGAAAGCTTTCCCGAACTCTGGGCAGCTGAAGGGCCTCTCCACCGTGTGGACCTGCTGATTGGCCAGCAGCTTGGAGGAATCGCTGAAGGCCTTCCCACACTCTAGGCAGCGGAAGGGCCTCTCCATGATGGGGACCCGCCGGTGCCTCAGCAGGTTGGAGGAGTCGCTGAAGGCCTTCCCGCACTCGGGGCAGCTGACTGGCCTCTCCCCAGTGTGGACTCGCTGGTGCTTCAGCAGGTCTGAGGAATTGCTGAAGGCCTTCCCGCACTCGTGGCAACTGAAGAGCATTTCTCCTGTGTGGAATCGCTGTTGAGTCTGGAGGTTGTACACCCAGGTGAACCCTTTCACACACACGGAGCAGTAAAACGTCCTCTCACCAGTATGTATATGCTGGTGGGTGAGCAGGAACAGAAGCAAGTAAAGCTCTTCGCCCGTTCTGTGCAGGAGAATGGCCTCTACCCAGTGTGATTGCACTGATGAGCCTCCAGGACAGATGGGAGGCGGAAGCCCTTCCTGCAGTGGCCACACTTCCATGGTTTCTCAACGGGGCGGGATTCCTCGGGTTTCTCCATGGCCGAAGCTTCAGGTGCACACAAACGTATGTACAATTCCTCCCCGCTGTGAATCCCTCTTTCCAGGCAGTATCACTGTTTCAGGTTCAACACTCAGTGCTCTGCAACAGTCGGATCTCTCAACCAGTCACACTGATGCTGAAACCTGGACTCAAACAGGAACCAAAAAGAAAGCTTTGATCCTTCCACAGAATGATAGTTGAAAATGGTGTGGTCCTGATGGATTGAGCGACTGTCAGACATTGACGTGAAAGTGAGGACGCTGGAAAGTCAGAGTCAAAACGTGCGTCGCTGGAAAAGTGCAGTGCGTCAAGCAGCACCCGAGAAGCAGGGGAATCAACGTTTTAGACATAAGCCCTTCATCTGTTGATTTTGAAACTTCCGTCTTCAGATCTTCAGATAGTCTGTAAAACGAGATTACAACAGTCATCACTGCCAGTCCGGTTAAGAATGAGACATCAAGGCATTGACACCGACACCAACACCAGAGAGAAACTGAACATACAGATGTGGCAATATTAGTGGCAAGCCAGAGTGATAGAGATATGTAGGACAGAAACAGACCCTTCGGTCTAATTCGTCCGTGCCAACTAGATAACCGAACCTAATCTCGGCCGATTTGCCAGCATTTGGCCCATATCAACTAAACCCTTCCTAATCGTATACCCATCCAGATGTCTTTTAATGGTCATAATTGTACCAGTACCCACCACTTCCTCTGGCAGCTCTTTCCTTAAACACACCACTTTCTGCATGAAAGACTTGTCCCTTAGGTCCCTATTTTAAGTTCTTTTGCTTGAGATTCTTACACACTTGATGCCACTGCAATACGCCAAGTTCTGTGAACAACCAAACTTTTTTAAGCAAGTTCAGTACAAGATGTGGAGAAACTCTTAACATTTTTCACAATGCTTGCACACCACAGTACCAAAAAACCCCAAACCCCTTAAACATACAGTAAAACTGAAACAGAGGCTTCCAGTTGAAGTTGAAAGGGCATCAGGAGAGAGTGTTTAGCACCCTTTCTCCACACAGTCCAGTGCTTAACTCACCCAAACAAGACTTCAGCTTTCAGGACTGACTACTCCCTTTCATTATACAGGTCACTTCTAAAACATAAAAGCTTTGGCCTCAAGTCTCATCCATTCACATATAATCAAAAATGCCTCCCAATACGCATTTTTCATCTCTGTACTAAACCAGTCGCTTCAGAGCCCGGGTCTTTTTACTACCATTCTGAAAAAAACCAAGGACACAGCATCTTTGAGAAGAAGGACTAGCTTTTAGAAAAATGACAACATTGTGGCAGAGGGATATCGGCCAAACACTGGCAGGTGGGATTAGATTAGAACATACCGTGGAGTAGTTGGACTGAAGGGACTGTTTCTGTGCTGTTTGACTCAGTAAGAGAGAGAAGCAACAGCACAAGCAGCAGCTTCATCACCTCATGGTCGCCCTTCCGCAGTCAGACAATGGCTGGCGGGGGGGGGGGGGGGTGTCTCTGATTGGGAGGAGGACCACACTCCTTCCGGTCCTCCAGGACTTCCTATTGGCCCAGCAAAGGAAGGTCACGTGCAGTTTCCGCAGACAGCAAGGAGCATGCACAGGTTTTGCTGACACCAGCGAACATGCGCAGGATTTGTTGTCACCGAGGAGCATGCGCAAGATGCTGTGTAAAGTTGCTGGGGTTTTTGACAGGTTTTGTGCCCAAATGACAATCGGAGACAAGAAAGGATTGAGCGACATTTTTTATTTACCCTGCGGTTCGACATTTCATTCCGTTTGAATTTTATTTGACTACTCATCTTTTCCCCGGGTTAGGGGACTCCCAAACTGGAGGGCATGGGTTGAGGGTGAGAATGGTCTCCTCCTATTCTTCGTCGGTTTCCTCTGAACTGAATCGCAAACCCACTTCTCTGAGATGCCGTGAGCTGATAAAGTTGAAATGCATTCCTTGTGGTTTCGTGCCTTCCCTGCAGTAATTCGCCACGCCGGTTCCGACGTGAATGACATGATGATCCGCATGTCAGAAACCGCATCTTGGTGACAGAATGAAACCATCTTTCCTATTCACTCAATGTCGTCTTTAGCAGCCTTCCCATATAACGGCGCACTGTTGTGCATCTCGCCTTCTCATCTGCTTCCCAAAAAACGTCGACGTAAATATTTCACATTGATGCACAGGCCCAATGTGCACAGTTGAGATGACACACTCGTGGAGATCTGCGGGGTCTTTTCCTGTTCTCTGTACCCTATGTTGAGGAGAGCAATGCTTGTCACTGGTCACTCCGGCGTCAGAGAAAAGTTTAGAAAGAAAATGGTTTAATTTTCTGCCTATAGAGAGGGCCCGGTTCCTGGGGACGGGCAAACGGCAGCAGAGAGACAGAATGAGGAGGCAACTGTTCATAGAGTCATGGAGATGTACAGCATGGAAACAGACCCTTGGTTCCAACCCGTCCATGCCGATCAGATATCCCATCCCAATCTAGTCCCACCTGCCAGCACCCGGCCCATATACCTCCAAACACTTCCTATTCATATATCCATCCAAACACCTCTTAAATGTTGCAATTGTACCAGCCTCCGCCACTTTCTCTGGCAGCTCATTCCATATACGCACCACCCTCTGCATAAAAATGTTGCCCCTTAGGTCTCTTTTATATCTTTCCCTTCTCACCCTAAATCAATGCCCTCTAGTTCTTGAGTCCTCGACCCCAGGGAAAAGCCCGCGTTCCATTACTTATGCAAAAGTGCCCGTTTAATTTTCTCAAAAAGCATCTTCGTTAAACGGTTGGGCTCCCTGGAGTACCAATGGGGCAGATAGCAGGGAAGTGAAATGGTTGGAGATAGCGTTGAATAGGTTGACGTGAGTGGTGCGGTGTTTGAGGAATGTCAGCGATGAGGGTCGATTGGAAGTTTGGGACAGCTCTTCTCGGAGAACAGAAGTTTGAAATCTGCCCCGATTGAAGCTTTCCAAGTCACGCAAAGTCTAGACAGAGAAAGTAATGTAGTCAAAATTCTCCCACACCTGAAAGGATCGGCAGAGTTTAAAAATCATGAGGAAAAGAACCAAAAGTGACTTGAGGAAGGAGCGTCGCTCGAAAGCTAGTGTGCTTCCAATTAAACCTGTTAGACGATAACCTGGTGTTGTGTGATTTTTAACTTTGTACACCGCAGTCCAACACCAGCATCTCCAAATCATGACTGACAGGAATTTACTGTGTCTGGCCTCTTGCTATCTCATACTTGAAGGCTTCCCATTTTCCAGCAGTCCTTTAACCTGCGAAAATCTGCCCCCAATCAGCTTTTGAAAGATCTTGCCTAATTCCTGAGACTTCCTCCAATTTAGAAGTTCAACGTTTAGATCTGATATATTATTTTCAATCACTATTCTAATGTTAATAGAATTATGGTTGCTGGCCCTTAGGTTTTGCACCCTCGCCAGTATGTACATCCACATTGTGAATTAGAAAATTTCCTTGTTCACACTTAACAAATTCCTCTATTTCGCGGATCAGTAAATGGGCAGGAGCTATACCTTGGTTCCACTCTACCTTCATTCCCATCAACCGTAACCCCATTCCCACCCCAATAGTCCAACAGCACTTTCCCCTACAACTGCCGAATATGTGACACCAGCCCATTTACCTGCTCCCTCCTCATTATTCAAGGGCCCAAACTTACCTTCCAGGTGAAGCGGCACTTTACCCGCACTACCCATAACCCAGTCTACTACATTTGCTGCTCACAATGTGGTCTCATCTGCAATGGGGAAAACGAAGCATAGACTGGGTGACTGCTGCACATAACAGCTGCGCTCTGCCCGCAAAAAAGACCCTGACCTTCGAATTGCCTGCCACGTCCACACCCCACCTTGTTCCCTGGCCAACATCTCTGTCTCAGGTTTGCTGTATTGTCCCAGCGAAGCTCAGAACCAGCAGAACGAAGAGCACCGAATATTACACTTGGGGACCTGACATCCCTCCGGTCCCAATATCGAATTCAATAATTCTAGGGCCTGAAATCCATAGTATCCTCGTCCCTTCCACACACACCAAGCCTTGTTATCACATAGTCTGTCATTCCACATTATTTAGCCACGAACAGTCTTCATTCACCCTCCCACGCAGATCGTTATCAACTCCTTTTTCTGTCCAACAGTTCTTCCTTCGCTTTGGGCTCTGTCCTGATCTCCGCCTTCCTTCCACAATATCTCCTGCATATAAACCGACATTTTCCCAATCACCATCAGTTCTGTGGAAGGGTCACCGGCAACTCCTGTTTTTTTGTTTCTGAAATACAGCATCCGCAATTCTTTCAGATTTTTTTGAGAGAGTTGGAAATTGTTTCGAGAGACAGAAAGAGAAGGTGGAGAAACAGAACAGACATGAACTTTTGATCTCCGTTGTGACACATAACGTAAAATCATTGCAGTACGATCACTTCCCTTAAGCATGAATAGAGGTCCGGTGCCAACCGTGAGCTTGTGGCGCAGCGGTAGCACGTCTAACTCCAAATCAGAAGGTTGTGTATTCAAATCACGTCAGGCTCACTAAAATAAACTTCTTACATTTCAAATCAAGAAAGGAGTGCGTTCACTCCGTACATCTCTTCAGCCAAATCTTGTTTGCGGAAACTTTCGATCACACGTGAAGCTTTGCTGTCAGTTTGATTTGTGAACACTGTGTCAGGGAGGTGGTGTGCCCATTGTTTGGGTAAATGCTCAGCTCCCCGCAATGTGAGAAGTAAAACACAAATTGTTCATCATGGGATTTAAACACACAGCCGCTTCGTTCAGTTGGTGACAGTGTATAACATTATACCGATATTTTTACAACATAATGTAGAGATTACCAGCTTTGTGTTTCAATCTATCAGAATGTCCCAGCTCATCCTGTTATAGCAGAGTGACCGCGAGTTCAGATAGAAATGTTTCCCACAAACAGCAAATCCTTTCCTCTCACTGGGCACAGATAAATTTATCTGTATTCAACAGAAGGAGCGGAAACTACAGTCTGACGGCCCCTCTCCACATTAAAGGTGAGCCTGAGTTTTATAAACGGTGTCAGTAAAATCCAGTGGCGGACACTGATTTGATTCAATCGTTTTTTTTTTTGCCAAGCGTAATTCACCGAGAGGATGCTGCTGTGTGAAACAGCGTGGGGAATTACTGCAGGGCCTCCTGCGCATGGGACACACCGCAACTGATGTGTTTCACCTTCACCAGTTTATTCCTAACTCGGAGAAGAGAGGTTTGATGATTCGGAGCATAGCAGCCAGACAGAGAACAGGAGAAGAGCACTCAGACCTTCACAAGCTTGTCTCCACAGTTGGGTCATCGTGGCCCGTGTATCGGTATGGGATAGTGAGCTGCATCTACTGACTGGAAGCACAGCAAATTGGAGTGCTGGTGGGACTATCACACAGGAGAAAACGGCTTCGACCTATCAACTGGAGTGGCTCCCAATGCTCAACTCCGCTCACCTCAACTGAATAACTGTAAACAAATTACTCCGTGATTCAAAGGAATACTCGGTTTGAATCTGCATTGTGTCATGTATCTTCGAGAATGATGTCAAAACACCTTCATTGCTGTGATGGAGTATCCTGGTGGGCAGAATATATCCATTGTCAAATTTCCTACGTTCTGTTGGTCCAACTCCGATTTCACTCAGAATCACAAAATGTGTGACAGCGCAAACTGAGGCCATGCAGCCCACCTTAGCTCTGCTGGTTCGACACAATATGTACATAAGTGCCTCATTCTGTCGCCTTCTCCCTGTAAATCTGCACATTGTTACATTGAACATGCCCCACCGAATTCCCTTTTGTGTCCATTGAATCTGCCTCTTTGTCACTGTCAGACAGCGACTTACTGGCCCTGCTCCCTGTGCGAAAACGGTCTTCCTAATGTCACTTTTACTTATTTTCCTGATGACTTTAAATCTCTGCCAAATCGTTCTTGATCTTTTCAGGCCTGGGAGCATTTTCACTGCATTATTTCCTCTGTCTAAAACCCTCATAACGTGGAAAACTTCAATCAGGCCAGCTTTCAGCCCTCTGTTCTCCAAAGAGAGCTGCCCCAAACTTTCCAATCTCCCTTAATTGCTGACATTCCTCAAGACGGTAATATCCACGTTAACCTGTTCAGCGCCGTCTGCAATCACTTCACCTCCCCGCTTCCTGAAGTATCACGCTCAGAATTGAGCGTAATACAGGTGGAAGATTCATTCAGACTCGGATTGCGCGGGCGAAAAATCTGCAATACTTGTTTTCACTTTGAACACGTGTTTCCCTTTGCCGTGTTCACTGCAATGACAGCTCTGCGCCGTCCCTAATTCAGGCAGTCCGATCTTATTTAACGAAGCGGCTTTTTGAGAAAATTGATCGGGCATTTTTGCTCAGGTCAATTTAAGAAACGATGGTTCGCCTTGGATTGGAACCCGGGAACACTCACACGTCTGCATTCGCTAAAGGACCCAAAGCTAGAATCATATCCCAGACTAACGAGCCACCAGCCATTGGTGCAGCCACCTCGTAAAGCAGCTGAGACTTGCTCAGTACGAATTACATTGTACATTGCTCCCAGAATTGCAAGCAGCGAAGAGTTTCAAGAACATCTGCTTCTCAATCTGTCTCCCTGCTCCCAGGACGCTGTTGTTTGTACTGTCTCCAGGGACCGGGCTCTCTCCACTGGTGGATAATTGAACCATTTTGTTTCTACTTACAAGCTGTGCTGGTGGAAGAAGGAGCCCATTCGCTCTTCTGCTCTCTCTCTCACACTAGTACGTGAGGCAGGATAAGTCACTTACAGAAATGCGTAGGAAATGGGCAACTTTGAACTTGTTCCAAACGTCCTGTTAACGGAGAAACAGAAAGATGCTGTGCTGCTGGCACAGAGAGAAATGGACACCGGAGACTCTTCCCTCAGGTAAATTGGTATGAGTGCATTTTTTTGCTCAGAATTTGTCTTCACACAGCAAGCTTGCAGAACCAAAGACCTGCAGCCTTTTGTTACACGGCTTTTGGTTTCTTTACTGCAGGAATTGGACAAAAACAGCATGTGTTTCAACTTCACCGGTTCATTGCCACCTGAGAGAAGAGGTTTCACACTTGAGATCAGGACACACCGATAGAGAACAGGACAAGCCAACTCAGAGCTCCACAAGGGTGCCAGCGCAACTGTGTAAATTTGACTTGTGTATCGATGTGTCATATTGAGCTCAGATACACGAAGTTTTGGAAGCAGATGACAAGGTAAGGGGAGAGCAGAGCGCCGTTATACGAGAAAGCTACTAAAGACGACATTGAGTAAATAGGAGAAAATGGTTTCGCTTCTGGGTTGTGATCCCAACATGCATCTGCTGTGCCATTCTACTGCATTGCACGGCAGCTTTCCCGAGTATTCAGTGAAAAGTATTCAGCTTTTCATCTGGCGTGTGACTTGCTCGTTCGAAAATGATATCAAAAGATCTTCACTGCTGTAGTGTCATGTGCTGTTGTGCAGACATGTCGCCGATGTGCAAATATAAACTCAGAGAGCAATGTACATCGGAGACTGTGAGCCAGCTGAAACTTGCTCAGTGTGAAGCATTCCACATTGCTCCAAGAATTGCAAGCAGCAAAGCGTTTCCAGAACATCTGCTTGTCATTCTGTCCCCGGGGCGCTCATCCCCAGGAACTGGACTCTCTATACTGGCCGATAATTAAACCAATTTGTTTCTACTTGCAAGCTGTTCTGGGGGGAGGGAAGAACCCATTCGATCTTCTGCTCCCTCTCTCCATCCCTTGAGGTGAGAGGTATCACTTACATTAATGCGTGGGAAGTGAGTAACTTTGATTGTGAATTTCCTGCAAAGGTCTGTTGTCGGAGAGATAGAAAGATGCTGTGCTGGCGGGGCAGAGAGAAATGGACACCGAGGACTCTTCCCTCAAGTAAATTCAACTGAGTACACTGTTGTGCAACCTGTTTGGTGTTCAGAATTCGTCTTCACGCAGCAATCTTATGGAAAGTCTATTGCAAAGTGGGCATCGTTTTCTTTGCTGCGACCGCGCAGCTGTTAACATCTGAGCCCCAAGTGCCCCAGATGAAGAGAATCCGAGTGAAACCTTCACTCACTGAGAGTCATCCCCACGGCCCTGAGCTGAGGGACTGCAGGCAGTCCAACACGGAAGGGACGGTGAAAAATGAACCATTTTTGCTCCCTCAGCCTCTCTGTCCCAGAGACAGGCAGTGGGACGGCATAAACACGTAGCATCATTCTACGCCGGCAGAGGCGGCCCAGCCCATCGTGTCCACGGCGACTCTCTGCACTTGTCTCTCTCTGAGGTGATTCACAATCAGCGATATCTGTCCTAATAGTAAGGGACTATGTCTGAGTGGTGATACGGTTTCTGACATGCTGATAATCTTGTCGTTCACGTCCGAACTGGCGTGGCGAATTACTGCAGGGAATGGACGAAACTGCAAGGCATATGTTTCAACTTTATCAGCTCACTGGCATCTCGGAGAAGTGGTTTTGCGAATCAGTTCATAGGAAACTGACGAAGAACAGGAGAAGACCACTCAGACCTCCAAAAAGCATGTTACTTGAACCGTGTGAATCGGTATGATACATGGCATTCAAGCACTCAGGCAGTCGGTGCAAGATCCAGAACAGAGCACAGCACCATTACAAAAGAAAGCTGCTCAAGGAGCCATCGCGCAACAGCAGAAGATGGCTTTGATCTAGCTACTTCAGGCCTATGAGACCTTGCACACTACCGCTACACCACACTGCTCCCGCAAGGGAAATGCTTTCCACAGGTCCCTTCATGACTGATGTGGAAGATATCCACTGCTGTCGTGCAATATGCTGTTGCGCAGACGTATGGATGCTGTAGAAATATAAACATGTTTTCGAAACTCACATTCTGTTGGTCGAACTGTGAATTCATTCTGAATCACAGTATGTGTCACGGTGCAGACGGAGGCGATGCGGCCCACCTTCGCTCTGCTGGTTTGACACAGTAAGTAAACGTGTGTCTCTTGCCTTCTCCATGTAATTTTGCACATTGTTACTTTAAACATTACCACCGAATTCCCGTTTGCGTCTAATGAATCTGCCTCTTTGTCAGTGTCAGTTAGGGATTTACTGACCCCAACCACTCCCTGTACGAAAGCGTTCTTCCCAATGTCACTTTTGGTTCTTTTCCTCATGACTTTAAAACACTGCCGAATCGTTGCGGATCCTTTCAGGCGTGGGAGCATTTTGACGACATTACTTTCTCTGTCTAGAGTTCGCATGACTTGGAAAGCTTCAATCGGGCCAGATTTCAAACTTCTATTCTCCGAGGAGAGCTATCCTAATTTTCCAGTCTTGCTTCATTGCTGACATTCCTTAAACACGGCACCACTCACATCAACGCAATATTCCATCATTTCACTTCATTGCTTTCTGCCCTATTCGTACTCCAAGCAGGTAAAGTCAATGACTGCAGATGCTGGAAACCAGATTCTGGATTAGTGGTGCAGGAAAAGCACAGCAGTTCAGACAGCATCCGAGGAGTAGTAAAATCGACGTTTCGGGCAAAAGCCACGACTTTAGCGAAGGTGGTTTTTGAGAAAGTTAACCGGGCACTCTTGCACAAGTCAGGAAACGCGGGCTGGTCTGGGACGTCGCGCAAGTCTACGTATTAGAAGACCCAAAGCGAGAATCATACCCCGAGACCAACGTGCCACACCGAGAGCACACAAGCACTCCCGCTCCACCTCTTTAACCAGCTGAGTCTTGCTCATTGTGAAATACATTTGACATTGCTCTGAGAATTGCAAGCGGCAAAGAGTTTGCAGAACAATTGCTTCTCATTCTGTCTCCCTGCTGCCGTTTGTCCCGAACCCAGGAACCGGGCTCCCTCCACTCGCAGAAAATTAAACCGTTTCTCTGACACCGGAGTGACCCGTGACAAGCATTGCCCTCCTCAACATAGGGTACAGAGAACAACAGAAGACCACTCAGACCTCTACGAGTGTGTCATCTCAATTGTGCACATTGAGCCAGTATATAAATGTGAAATATTTATTTCGAAGTTTTTTGAGAAAGAAATGAGAAGGCGAGGTGCAGAACAGTGCGCCGTTATATGGGAAAGCTGCTAAAGACGACATTGACTGAACAGGAGAGATGGTTTCCCTTTTGGGTGATGCTCCCATCACGCACTCGCAGACATATCGCCGTCGTGCAAGTTTCAACTCTGTCTAAATTCCAACATTCTGTTTTTTCGAACTGTGATTTCTCTCAAAAGCACAAAATTTCAACACTTGCAACATTCTTACTTTACAAAGTTCTCATAGATATATTCAGCAAACACCTGGAAGAAATTCTTCCAAACTTAACTGGGGAATTTCGGTTTGAGTGCTCTTGAACTTTAAGTGGAAGGACGGGGAGTTTGCCTCAAGGCTGTGTAATGTGGAGATGTGTTCCCCATGTTAACTGATAGTGGTTGACCATCCCAGTGCTTCCCGATGCAGGGCTGCCCTGACCCACAGGGAGGTTTCTTTGATAAACTGTCCCGGGGGCTTCCAGCCGTACCGTGACGTCATAGGGCGAGCCCCCGATGATGGCCTGCAGCTGCTGTGACACAATAATGATGCTGGCCCCGGAACATGAATACGAATTAGTTCATGAGTCACGTGGTATTGAATCATTCTATGGAAAGTTCTTTCAACTTCATGGATGTATATATGAGAGGAGGTAAATGGGCAGGGCTTACACCTCGGGTTCACTCTTCCTTCACTCGCAACACCCCACACCAACTTTTCGCTGCAACCGCCGAATGTGTAACACCTGCCCATTTACCTGTCCCCTCCTGAATATCCAAGGGCTCGAATATACCTTCCAGGTAAAGTAGTACTTTACCTGCACATTTGCCACAACCTAGTCTACTGCATTCGTTGCTCACAGTGTGGATTCCCCAAAGTAAAATGAAGCATAAACTGGGTGACTGCTTCGCAGAACATCTCGGTTCTGCCCGCAAAAGAAGGCCTTGAGCTTCTGGTTGCCTGTCACTTAAACACGCCACCCTGTTCCCTGGCCAACTTCTCTGTCTCAGGCATGCAGCAGTGTTCCAGCAAAGCTCAGCTCCTGATGGAAGACCAAAGCTTCATTTTCCACTTGGAGATCCGATAGCCATCCAGTCTTCAACATCGAGTTCAATATTGTTTGGACCCGAACTCTCCCATGCCCTTGTCCCCTACCTCACCCACACGAGGCCTTGTTATCACATAGTCTGCTGTTACACATGACTTATTGTTAGCCAGGAACAGTCTCCATTAACAGTTAGTCACCCTCCTACACAGATAGTTATTCACTTCTTTGTCCCTCCAATGTTCTCCCACTGAACTGGCAGCAAAGGTAGCAATGTGGACTGGTATCCCTGAGCCAGCTGTTTGTCCCATCTCCAGGAATATGGCTCCCTCTTGGAGGCCCACCTGGTTCTACATAGCAAGTAAATGAGAGTCTCTGTTCGTATCATTCCCTTGCCTTCTCCCTGTAAATCTCCACATTGTTACTTTGAACATGACCACCAAATTCCCTTTTGTGTTCGTGAATCTGCCTCTTTGTCACGGTCAGACAGGGATTTACGGATCCGAACCACTCCCTGTGCGAAAATGTTCTTACTAATGTCACTTTTACTTTCTTTCCAAATGCCTTGAAATCTCTGCCAATTTTTTAGGAAATTGAAATGATTCTCATTTCTGCACATGAGGCTGAATTGATTTAATTTCTAACGTAAAGGACATGCGGATGTTAAGAATCCGAGACAGAAAGAGGAACTGCTGGAGAAACTCAGTAGGTTTGGCGGTACCCGCGGGAGAAAACAGAGTTCTGAAATATTGTTTCTGATTCCCTTTCCATCGATGGTGCCTGACCTGCTGAGTTGCTCCTGCAATTTCTGTTTTTGCTTTTAACTGAAAGTTCATTTCATCTTTCGGGATGAAACACCCAGACACTCCATTTGCAGATATTTAACCCTTTCTAAACCTGTGAAGCGATTGGATTCAAACAAACCCAGCAATAATTCATTCTTTCTCAGCTCCACAGGCAGAGAGACCTGGGAAGTGAAGCTATCAGTGTGGTTCTTTATTTGTGGGCTGAGTGGTTTCCCTGCGCAAGTATGAACACTGCCGACTACAGTTGAGAAATGTCGTCAAAAAGAAAGGGAGAATGTTCCCCGGATTCTTATTTGAGATTCAAATCAGTGGAGGGGGTTGAAATATTTTACTCACATTGGGACTGGTAGGAATCTGCAACCCACTGCCTGTCAGGGTGGAACAAACAGAGCTGCTTTTGAGGCGATGAACCAAGACTTTGGAAATGAGACTAGAACAGTGAGGGGCGTGAAATCGTAATCGAAATGAAGCAGGCACCTGAGGATTAATGTGTTTTATTTGCCAGTGAAAGATACTGCTTCACAAAGTTGTGACTATGGAAGGGAATCAGTGACGGTGATTATCTTTGGCTGTTCACCTTGTGAATGTTCCCATTGCTGCGCATGTCCGTGTGAACGTCAGAACTCTGCAGCATGGTGGCGTCAGGTACGCACAGTGCCGGGGGCGCAATGGATGACGCATCTGACTCCAGCTACCTGTTTGAAATGCAATTCACAGCTTCTTCACACAGCCCAATTAATCTTTCCCATTGTCCTGAAGCCGGCATACGGTTTGAATTCCTGATCTGCAGGAACGACACTCTTTTCACTGTCTCGCGTCAGTAAGTGTCCCTGAGAACATCAGAGTCACGTCACAGCGCTGTCAGAGGAGGGGAAGCTGAAATAGCCGCACACGCTGCTCATGGTCACATTTCATTTTCCCCACCTCACTGCCCCAACCACTGCGGCTCCTGGGAGTGGAAAGGGAAGAAACACCAAAACCCAGTCTCAGCTTTGTAAATCGTCAGGAAATAAAAAAAAAACTGTTCATCCCTTCGGATTTTCTATCCTGGACTGACAGGAATGAGGTTTGTCACTCTTTTAGGAGAACATTGCAAGTGGATGTTTTGCAGAAAAGCCCCACAATACAATCTGACAGTGACACTTAATTAATCAGGACCTGGATGTTATCGGCCTTTGAATGTGTGTGTTGTGCTCCAGAACTTTGTTGTTCACAGTTTATAATGTTTATCTTCCCAGTCCTCTGTATCACTTGCTGAAATTGTTTAATCTGCGCCGTGTAATCCTTTCACTGTCTGCTAATCAGAACAGCATTTCCTTGTTTTACCCAAATTAACTTGATCTTGTATGCCTGAAGTTAATTTCACTAGAAACCTTATCCAGTTCAAAAGCCACCTGACAATGATGCCTCTGTTTTCTGTCACGTAGCCAATTTCAAATCAATGTTGTTCCGGTCCCTTTTATTCCTTGAGATCCAGGTTTCGCTCGCAGGGCTAGAAAAGAACTGTTACCAAATACATTTACCAATCTACGTTCATCCTATCGATTGTATTAGCATCATCAACACTTCTCATCAAAATAACTCGTGAGACTTTCATCACAATTTTCTGTGAACAGTTCAACTTTAGCTTTCCTGAATGAACCCCAAATTTTTGGAAGTGGCTCCTTATTTTCGACCCTGATTATTAATCTCTCTTTACGTGAAAATGGATCTTTCCCACCCGCTCTATCTCTCATCAATGTTTGCATTTCAGTTCAATTTCCCATCAGCCTCCTCTGTTCTGATCAAATCCAGGGGAACAGGAAACATTGGGGTTATGACGCGGCCATGACAAGCACAATACTCACCTTTCCTGTTGGAACCATTCCATGAGAAATATTAGGCCACAGCCTGGGGCCTCCAGCTGTGGCCGAACATTTACGTCGCTGCCTTAGACATCTTTTGGTGTTCCCCTGCCCAATGTGGAATTCTGCTGACTATGCTTTCTTCGCTGGCGATTTTCAATGACTTCCTGTTGGTTGCATTATCTCTCAAACTTCACAAAACCCGTCTCAATAAAGTCACGTTTTCTCACGTCTGGGAATTTATTGCCATGCTGGAAACTCGAGTTCAGAACAAAAACCGTAGCACACTCAAAACGTCGGCTCTGTTTACCTTTCCACAGATGCTGCTCGACTCGTTGGCTTTCTGCAGTATTCGCTGTGTTTGTTCAACACAAATGCTGCTTTCCATTAAAGAACTTCAATCCCTGTCCTCTGGTAACTGACGCTAGTCAGTGGCAAGAGGTTCTTCTGATCATTAACCTTCACATTCCCACCACTTCTTCTCCCATCATTGCCAACAGCCCCTGGAAATCTCCAGTTAACCTTCTTTGCTCCAAAGAGAATATCCCTAAACTTTGGAATGTCTCCCCAAAATGGAAATTCCTCATCCCTGGACATGACGCAAGGCGTACAATTGGGAAGAGATTTTGGCAAAATATTGTCAGTTAGCAGATGGAAAAATGTTCAGGAAGTAAAACAGAAATCCCTGTCTCCAGCTTTGTGAATCTTTAAAAACTCTTTGGGAAGTGGAATTAGAGGAGAATGAAGGATGAACTGTCCGACTGAGCAGAGACAGTCACCGTCCCCTTGTTTAAGAGGCCGGGAGATTGACTCTGATATTCTCGGGACATGAACTGATCTGCGACATTGAAAGAATTCTCTGTACATCAGGAATTCAAATCCTTTCTCGGCTCGGGGCCAATGAGAAATTTCGGGATAAGGCAAAACACTGAAAGGCTTGGAGGGCGATGGCCCCGGTGTAGAAGGGCAAGTTCCTCTTGATATGGATGTGCCTGCAGATGGTGGGATCAGACTGTCCCCATGTCTCCACAATGAATGTCCAAGGCTTTATTATGGAAAAGTAAAACTGATAGAAGACAATGGTCATTTTGGGCGGGGTCGCCGCCCTGCGCTGTTTCTATGGCGCAATTGGTCAGCGCGTTCGGTTGTTAATCGAACGTTTGCTGATTCGACACGACCCTGCGATGAAGTGATTGTTGATTTTGCTCCTCCCGCTTTCTTGGCTGCTAAGGTGCGTGTTTGTAATGGTGTCAGGAAAATGTTTCCCAAGCGGAAATCTTCTCCACTGAGGATGGACAAAGGGGTTTCTGAATTGATTGAATTTCTAACATAAAGGACTGCGGATGCTGAGAATCCGAGACAGAAAGCGAAACTGCTGGAGGAACTCAGCAGGTTTGGCTGTACCTGGATGAGGAAAAAGGAGTTCTGAAATGTTGTCACTGATTCTCTTTCCATAGATGCTGCTTGGCCTGCTGGGTTGCTCCTGCGATTTCTGGTTTTGTTTTTAACTGAACGTCCATTTCATCTTTCGGGATGAAACACCCAGACTCGCCATTTGCAGATATTTAACCCTTTCGAAACCTGTGAAGTGATTGGATTCCATCAAACTCTGCAATGATTCACTCTTTCTCAGCTCCACTGGCAGACAGACATGGGAAATGAAGCTGTCAGTGTGGTTCTGTATTGGTGGGCCGAGTGGTTAATGCGATGGACATGAAATCCATTGCGGTTTCCCCGCGCAAGTATGAACCCTGCCGACTACAGTTGAGAAATGTCATCAAAAAGAAAGGGAGATTGCTTCACGGCGTTTTAAAGATGCAAATCAGTGGAGGGTTTGAAATATTTCAATCACATTGGGAATGGTCGGGAACCTACAACCCACTGCCTGTTAGGGTGGGACAAGCAGAAACCCACAGAGTTGCTTTTGAGGCGATGAGCCAAGTGTTTGTAAATGAGACAAGAACAGTGAGGGGCGTGAAGTCCTGATCGAAATGAAGCAGGCACCTGAGGATGAGTGTGTTTTATTTGCCAGTGAAAGATACTGCTTCACAAAGTTGGGACTATGGAAGGAAAGCAGTGACGGTGATTATCTTTGGCTGTTCACCTTGTGAATGTTCCCATTGCTGCGCATGTCCGTGTGAACGTCAGAACTCTGCAGCATGGTGGCGTCAGGTACGCACAGTGCCGGGGGCGCAATGGATGACGCATCTGACTCTAGCTCCCTGTTTGAAATGCAATTCACAGCTTCTTCACACAGCCCAATTAACCTTTCTCATTGTCCTGAAGCCGGCATACGGTTTGAATTCCTGATCTTCGGGAACGAGACTCTTTTCACTGTCTCGCGTCAGTAAATGTCTCTGAGAACATCAGAGTCACGTCACAGCGCTGTCAGAGGAGGGGAAGCTGAAAGAGCCCCACACGCTGCTCATGCGCACATTTCACTTTCCCCAAATCACCGTCCCAACCACTGCTCCTGGGAGTGGAAAGGGAACAAACACCAACACCCCGTCTCAGCTTTGTAAATCTTCAGGAAATAAGAAATCTGTCCATCCCTTTGCATCTTCCATCCTAGGCTGAGAGCGTTGATTTTAAATGGCTGTCCAGTCAGTGCCGATTCGTCTTGGCTGAAAAAAAAAATCCTTATCTCATTCCAGCATTTCTTGCCACAGAGAACTGTGCGGCAGAGTTCATGTATATATTTCCTTGCATGGTATTTTGTAAATAACATTCGTCTGCTGGTTGTTTGTACAGGGTATTTCAAGTTCATTAGCCGCTGTTAAAGTGTGTTGGTAGGTTTGTGGGCTACCATGATGCTGAGAACGTTGAGTAGTCTGGACATCATTTCCGATATGTCTTTAATATAAAGTAATGTGGCTAGGGTTTCTGCAGATGTTGTGTCTACTTGTGTCAGTTTGTTGATGTGAAATCGACAAACTGGGTTAATTGGGTAGGTAAAAGTGCGGATTGCAGATGCTGGAAACTAGAGTTTAGATCAGAGTGGTGCTGGAAAAGCACAGCAGGTCAGACAGCTTCCGAGAAGCAGGAAAATCGACGTTTCGGCAAAAGCACTTAATCAGGAATAGAGGCAGAACGCCTCCAGGGTGGAGAGATAAATTGGGGGTGGGGGTGTGCTGGGCCGAAGGGAGCAAAAAGTACAATAGTTGAATGGGGGTGGGGATGGAGGTGACAGGTCAGAGAGGAGGGTGGACCGGATAGGTGGGAAGGGAGATTGGCAGGTAGGACAGGTCATGAGGACAGCGCTGAGCTGGAAGGTTGGATCTGAGGTAAGGTGAGGGGGAGGAGAAATGAGGAAACTGGTGAAGTCCGCATTGACGGCCTGGGGTTGAATTCATCCTCCAGGCATCGGGTGGGGAGGGAGCGGCGATGGAGGAGGCCCAGGACCTTCGCAGAGTGGGAGGGGGTTGGAAATGTTGGGACACAGGGCGATGGGTTTGATTGTTGCGGGTGTCCTGGAGATTTTCCCTCAAGCGCTGTGACTTGACTCTGCGAGGAGTCTCCAGTCTCCCCAATGTAGAGGAGATCGCATCGTGAGCAATGGATACAAGAAATGACATTGGTGGATGCACAGGTGAAAGCCTTCTAACTCCCGCGGCCCGGATTCGATTTCCGGGCAGGGAAGAAATTTTCAGTAGAGTTGTCAGCGTGTGCCCGCATCTCCCTGATGGTCTAGTGGTTAGGATTCGGCGCTCTCACCGCCGCGGCCCGGGTTTGACTCCCGGTCAGGGAAGCCCTTTTCAGGGTGTTTGTTGGCTACCTATTCTTCTTAAGTGCACTGTCCAGTTATTTATTGATCTTCGTAGTTCCTGCGTGCTGCAATGTGTAGTGGCTCGTTGAAATAGAGTCCTGATGCAGATTTGTTTGTATGTGGAGGGATGATTGCTTCTGTAGTTAGGTTCTTGGTACACGTGCGTTGTTTTCCTGTAGACGCTGTTTTGAATTTTCAATTGACTGATCGCTCTACTGTGACATCTCGAAATGGCACTCTGTTGTTGTTCTCTTTTGTGGACTTTATGTCAGTGAGGATATTGTTGATGGTGTTGTTGGTTTCCTCTATTTTTTTTCATTTTTTGATGACAAAAGTGTCATTCGCTGTAGCGGACCCAAAGTTTGGGTTGGATCGTTGGAGGGCTGTTTGTTTTGAGTCTCTGCATTATTGCTTCTGCTAGGAATCCTGATACCGGTGGTTTCATGGGTGTTTCGTTGATTTGTTTGTAGGGCTTGTTACTGAATATGAAGTAGGTGGTAAGGCACAGTTCCAAGAGCTTGACAGTGTTATCTTTGCTGATGAAGTTGGTGCTGTGTTTGTGTCTTTGGTTCTTCGAGTAGAGTCTTCAATTTTCTTTGGCCACGTTGATCTTAATGGATGTGAACAGGGCTGTTATGTCAAAGGACATTATTATTCCATCCTCTTCTATCTTAGTGTCTTTGGTGTTCAGGAATTCTTGGATGGAGTAAATGGAGTGGCGTGAATCTTCGACTTGGTGTTTTAGCCTTCAGTGGAGGCCTTTGACTAGTCTGTGTATTGGTGTTCCAAGTAGTGAGACTATGGCCTGAGGGGCCTCCTGGGTTGAAGAGGAGAACAACAAAAAAAATGCCATTCTTAGATGTC
This sequence comes from Chiloscyllium plagiosum, assembly GCF_004010195.1. Classification (NCBI taxonomy): domain Eukaryota; kingdom Metazoa; phylum Chordata; class Chondrichthyes; order Orectolobiformes; family Hemiscylliidae; genus Chiloscyllium; species Chiloscyllium plagiosum. The sequence continues at coordinate 9,137,238 of NC_057753.1, forward strand.
ACAGTAGAGCGAACAGTCAATGGGGAACTTCAAACTAGCATCTACAGAAAAACAACACACTCAAACCAAATACTGAACCACAGAAGTAATCATCCCAACACCCACAAACGAAGCTGCATCAGGACATTATATCAACGAGCCACTGCACACTGCAGCACAGAGAAACTACGAAGAGCAGAAGAGAAATACGTATATAGTGTATTTAAGGAGAACGGGTACCCAATAAACCCAGTCCGCCGATTTCTCATTGATGCTTCCAAGCTGACTCTCAAAACTTCGGTTTTTCCCTCCATTCTTTCCTGTTTGTTTTTTGTGGGTCTCGAAAGCTTTCCCAATCTTCTGACCGAGTATTGGAGTTGGGAAGTTATGTTGTGACTGTAGAGGACATTGGTTAGACCACTTTGGGAATATTGTGTGCAATTCTGGTCTCGCTCCTATCAGAAGGATAGAAGGATATTGTGAAATTTGAATGGGTTCTGAAGCACTACTAGGTCCACAGAGGGGAAGAGGCCCTTCTGCTCCCCAGAGTGTGGGAAGGCCTTCAGTGATTCCTCTGCCCTGCTGACGCACCAGTCAATCCACACCAGGGAGAAGCTGTTCTCTTGCCCCGAGTGCGGGATGGGCTTTACCCGCTCCTCCACACTGCTGATGCACCAGTTGGTCCACATGGGGTGGGGGGGTCGGGGGTGGCGTGGGGGAGGCCATTCTGCTGCCCTGAGTGTAGGAAGGCCTTCAGCAATTCCTCCGCCCTGCTGAAGCACCAGTGTGTCCACACCGGGGAGAGGGCCTTCAACTGTCCCGAGTGTGGGAAGAGGTTCATGTTTTCGTGCAACTTGAGGAAGCACCAGCGGGGGCACCAGCGCTCACAGCGATCATATCCCACCGGTAACGCTGCCTTGGGTCACCCCCCAGGATTGAACCTCCTGCCAGTTCTGGATGCAGTGGGAGAGTAGGTGGGCTGTTTTGTTTTCTGCAATTGCCTCCCCCACCCCCCACAACCACAACCCATGGTGGCTCAGGGTTTGCACTGCTGCCTCATGGCACCAGGAGCCCAGGAATAATCCCACCCTTGGGGGTCTGTGTGCAATTTATGGAGGGTAGGAAAATGGGTCTGAGTAGGTTACTCTTCGGAAGATCAGTGCAGATGTGTTGGGCTGAAGGACCTGTTTCCACATTGTAGGAGTTCAACCATCCTATGAGCTTTGCTTTCAGTGGACACTGCTGCTCATTGAACCCGGGACTGCACATTGCCAAATGAAATGTTCCAGAGAAACCTAAGACCTCAAGACCATCGGAGCAGAAGTTAGGCCATTCGTCCCGTCGAGTCTACTCTGCCATTCGTTAGTGACAAAAGTAGTGCAGATAAGATTAGCGACAGTGTGGAAACAGGCCATTTGTCCCAACAAGTCCACACCGACCCTCCGAAGAGTAACCCATCCAGACCCATTTCCCTCTGACTAATGTACCTAACTCCATGGGCAATTAAGCATGGCCAATCCACATGACCTACACATCTTTGGTTTATGGAAGAAAACAGGACCACCCAGAGAAAACCTACACAGACACTGGGAGAATGGAAACTCCTCACAGACAGCCACCCAAGGCTGGAATCTAAACTGGGTCCCCGGCGCTGTGAGGCTGCAGTGGTAACCACTAAGCCACTACATGTTGCAACCCGAAGTAGGCAAGCAGGAGATTGGGAGAATACAGCAAGCCAGGCAGCATCAGGATGTGGAGTCGTCGGCGTTTTGGGTATTAACCCTTCTTCAGGACTGAAACGTTAACTTCTCTATGAGAAACAATTTACGGGAATATTGCTGGGGTTTGTAGAGTTTGAGCTACAGGGAAAGGCTGAATAGGCTGGGGCTGTTTTCACTGGAGCATCAGAGGCAGAGGAGTGACCTAATAGAGGTTACAAAATCATGAGGGTTATGGACAGGGTAAGAAATAAGGTCCTTTCCCTGGGGTGAGGGAGTTCAGAACTAGAGGGCATAGGTTTAGGGGAACAGGCGAAATATATTAAAGGGACAACTTCTTCATGCAGAGGGTGAGAAATATATGAAATGAGCTGCCTGAGTATATGGGTCAGGTGCTGTCAAATGGGACTAGATTAATTTAGGATATCAGGTCAGCATGGACAAGTTGAAACGAAGCGTATGTTTCCATGCTGTAAGCGTCTCTGACTACTGGTCCTGATGTAAGTTTAAAATAGAGTCCAAGTAACTTTGAATAGTTCAATCTTGTTGTGCTCACATCCTGAAAAGTTTCAAATGAATCCCTCTGAGACATACTGTTTAAACATGCTGAGTTGGACAAAGTATCCAATCAAGTTCAACACAAATTCAGAGTTGAAGAAGTCAGAAGTCAGAACACCAAGGGGACCAAAACTGATCACAATATTCCAGGTGCAGCCTCATCAACGTCCTGTATAACTACAACATAACTTGCCAACATCTATACTCAATTCTCTAATTGATGAAGGCCAGTGTGCTGAAACCTTTCTTCACTGCCTTGCATACCAATGTAATCAGAGATATAGGACCTACTTTAAACTGATTCACAATCCAGTTGCTGGGCGCACAGAAGCAGAGTAGTGCTGTGTGAGGGTGCTGGGCGCATCATCCAGAGGTTGATGGGTCAAAACCATGTGATGCTTTTGCTCAATGTCTCTGAAAGCTGCTTTCATTTGCAAAGGTGCTCTGTTCTGTATCTTGCCGTTGCATCCGCTTCCCAAAGCTTCTTCAGTGGAGGAGTGGCAGTGGTAGCAATCCCCCAGAGCTGGAGGAAAGTCCGAGCTCCAAGAAGCGGGCGGTAAGGCTGGAGGCTGGATTTGATCAAGGCTTGTATCTATTAACTCATTTAAATGGTACCTACCGTATGGTGTTAGTTGTAGTTGGTAAAATGTACTCCCTGGAGGAGCACCCTCTATGATGCTGCATCTCTTACCTTCTGCCCTTCCCCCATTTCTTATCTCCCATCTTGATTTTATATGTTTTTTGGTCAAATTTAATTTCATATTAATCAGACTTGGTATTCACTGTGTGCTATTAATTTGTTCGTTCGAATATTGTAAGTCAATATTAATTCTGTAATTTCATTTCTGATGTCAGAGTTTGACATTAAATGTGCAGGTGTGAATACCAGTAAGTTGAGAAAATAAATCAAAACTTGTGGTTTTTAACAAAAAGAGCAGCTCACTGATATTCATGGTATTGTCTCATTTGGGAAGATGATTCAAATATGACCAACAAACCGGTTCACGCAGTCACCCAATTTAATTAAAGTTTTCTTTAATTTAATTAAAGAAAATAACTCTGGCAGGCTAAGATTTATGCAATCTATTTATAAGATTATGTCCATTGCTCGCAACATGGTCTCATCCACATTCGGGAAACTGGACGCCAACTTGTGGAATGTTTCAGGGAACAGCTCTGGGTCATTGAAACTAAATGACCGACCGCCCTGTGGCTGAACACTTTAACTTCCCCTCCCATTCCGCCAAGGACATGCAAATCCTGGGTCTCCTCCACTGCGAAACTCTTGCTACCCGTCACTTGTCGAAAAAACACCTCATCTTCTGCCTTGGGACCCTCCAACCACATGGTATCAATGCAGATTTCATCAGTTTCCTTATTTCCTCTCCCCCACCTTGTCCCAGATCCAACCTTCCAATTTGACCCAACCTCTTGACCTGTCATACCTGTCCACCTTGCTTCGCACCTATTTGCTCCACCCTCATCTCTGACCTATCACCATCAATCCCTACCTCCATCTACCTATTGCACTCCCAGCTGCCTTCCCTCCAGCCCCACTTCCCTCCCATTTATCTCTCAGCCTCCTTGGACCACCCTTTATTCCTGATGAAGAGATTATGCTCTAAACCAAGACTGTGATGAAGCAACTTCCTCAACAAATAGGAAATAGCTCCCAAGTCAGATTTCATTCCCATCTTCTGTTTCCCAGTTCTTTCAGAAATAAGGAATGTCTTTTTCTTCCACACGAAAGTGGTTTTCCACTTTGCGCTGTCTGAAGTGTTATGCCACACCATAACTTCAGCCAACTTTTAAGAATCCTTTCAACCTGTTTTTCTAACAATTGCGGAGGTGACCAAAAGCAAACATTTCACTCCTCCTCAATGTCCCATTTCTCCTCCTATGAGCCATTTTGTCATGTTGTCTATGTTACAAGCAGCCGAGTGCACTTGGTTTCTGAATTGAAATATTGACATTGACTTGAACAGGATTAATATTTATTGATGGTTCGCTGTGTTTGCACTAACTGTAATTATCCACCAATACGATGTCTTTTGTTCCACCAAAACTGTGTTTATATTGCAGTCGGATGTAGAAAATCATCCCAGCGATCTTTCAACGTTATTATAGTTTACTGAGGCCATAACAGCATTACACGGAAGTTTGATATGATTAAAACTTGGATGGAAAGAGTGTAGATTGATGAGAAGTCAAAATGGCAGAGTCTCTGGCCACAATTGATCTGTCTGGCTTGATTATATGAGTGGCGGCTCTTCTAGAGCAACTTCCACTCCATCACTTCAACCAGTAAGAGGAGATAAGAGTGAACACAACATCCCAACTGTGAAATATATGCATTGCTTCGATGTTATTGATGAAAATCCTGGAACTCGCTCCTGAACCTTTATTATAGACCACATCATATTTGTGAAGTAATTTAAGAGGCAGCTCACCACCACATTTTCAAGGACGGTTTGGGAAGACTTGCTGGCAGAGCCAATGATATTCACATGATATAGGAGACAGTCTCATCGTATGGATAGATGATTGGCTAACCAATGATACAGTAGGGATAAGGGGGATGTTCAGGTTCGCAACTTGTAACTCGCAATGTGCCACAGGGATCAGTGCTGGGGCCAAAATTATTTACAATATGGATATGAATTACTTGGATAAGTGAAGTGAATGTACTATTGCCAAGACTGCAGTAGAGACAGTTGATTGGAATGCAGGTGGTGAGGGTGACATGGAGAGGGACATAGGCATGTTAAGCAAATGAGCAAAACCTTGGCCGATAGAATAGAATGTTGGAAAATGAGGTTGTGCACTTTACCAGGCGGAAAAGTCCTGAAAGTTAAATGGACAAAGCTGCTGAATAGGAGGATTTGGAAGCTAGAGTCAATGAACTCTTCATCAAAGTTCAGTGAGTAATAGGGAAGGCAAAAGGGAGATTGGCCTTTAAATGGAGTATAAATGTAGGGAGGTTATAGAAGAGGTTTTGATTGAAAGTGCAGTGAAGATTCAACCAGCTGACAGTGGATCTGAATCACATGTGGATCAGACCAGTTTCGGACAGCAGGAAACCAGATAAGTTTTTACAACAAACCACAACGATTTCATCATTAGACTCTTAATTCCAGATTTATGTTGAATTCAGATTCCACCATCTGCCGTGGCAGGTTTTGAACCCAGGTCCCCAGAACATTACCTGGGTGAATAGTCTGGTGACAATAAAGTCGGCCATCGCCTCCCCTGAACACATTGGATTATTGTGTTTAGAGGAAACAAAGGAGCAAAGGTTTCAGCAGCTGCTAAGTTGTTGATATTACACAAGGGAACATCAGCACACTCAGTAATGGCACATACTGAAGCCAGGGTCCTGTATCAGAGTTAAGGGCTCGGGAACCATAAGAAATAGGAACAGGAATACGCCATTCAGCACCTTGAGCTTGCTCCTCTATTCAGTAGGATCGTGGCTGATCTGACATTCCCCACATCCACTTTCCTGCCCTTTACCTGTAACTGTTCATCCCCCGACTGTTCACGAATCTATCGATCCTGGTTTTAAATGTGACATGAAGGCTGTCAACAGAGTTACTGGCGTTGGAGGTCGGGGAGGTGGTGGGGGAAGCGGGGGGTCAGGTCGAACTTGGGGACTAAAACAAAGGCTCCATACTTCATAATATTTAACTAAGGGAATGTTTATGGTTATCCAATGCTGGAAATCGGGCAGACATTCAGATGAAATTATTGGTTACTTATGAAAGACAGAGGTATAGGGAGAGAAGTGGTGTTGAGGCACATTTGGATATCATCAGTATAGATGACAACACCAGCAGCTACGGTTCAACAAATAAGAACGGAAGACGCTAAAAGCAGACCCTCCCAGAGGATACAGCGATTTTGGAGAGGGTCAGTACTGTCGTTAACCCTGATCAAGGCTGACCGCAGGTCGACGAGGGAATGTTTATCCCTATCACCGTTACAAAGGATGTCAAATATGACCTTGATAAGAACTGTTTCAGGGGTAGAAACCTGACTCGAGGGCATTCAACACAGAATTCTGGAAAAGGTGGGAATGGCTAATTCAACAATGTTAAATGCAAACCAACACTTCCATTGGTGCGATAATAAAAGAAGTGTTTTGTTTTTTATTTAGATGATTCTCAGCAATACTGAGTAAGAAGCAACAAAATTAACACAAGAAATACTGCAATTGCTACAATGTGCCTGCTCCCAATAGGAGGCCACCTGGTGTTCACTTAACTGTCTACAAGGGGCAATATTGGAAAGGAATGACCCAGTTCATAGCTATAAGAGGGGAGACACAGACTGCTTGATGCAATGGGCGGGAGTAGGCCACTCGGCCCTTCGACCCTGCTGCAACATTCAATAAGATCATGGCTGATCTGAATTCAACCTCAACTCTACATTCCTACACATCCCCGACAATCTGTCATCCACTTGGTTATCAAGAACCTATCTACCTCTGCCGTATAAATTTTGAATTCACTGCATTTTGAGGAAGACACACAACCATCAGAAAGAAGAAAAAATCATCCTCATTTTTGTCTTCTACTTTTAAAATATGACCCTCTCCTTTCAGATATTAAGATAAGGAAACAACCTGCATTGAAATAATACCTATGGTCCAGTTAACTATCTCAAAGTGCTTCACGTGGACATAATGAGAATTCCTTTAAAAATCACAAGACCGGAGCACAGATTAGGACAGGTGACCAAAGACTTGGTCAATGGGGGAGGTTTAGGGCAATCTTTTAAACAGGTTCAATTTCCCAAACATCAGAGGACAAAGACGTAAAGAGCAAACACAAAATAGCAAAGGATGGGAAGCAGCAGTGTGGACATAATGTCACAGGACGAGTAATCCAGGGAACATGAGTTCAAATCCCACAACAGCAAGAGGTGAGATCTGAATAATTCAAATCATAAACGGGGAACACAAAATTAGTCTCAGTATGGTATCGATGGCACTGACGTCAATTGCCATAAAAGCTCATGTTCACCATTGTCCTTTCAGCAGGCAAACCGCCATCCTTACCTGGTCTGGCTTACATGTGACTCCAGACCCACAGCAATGTGGTTGACTCTTAAATTACCCTCTGAATTGGCATAAGCAAGACACCTTGCACTTAAGGATGGATAACAAACATCAACCTTGTGAAAGTGTCAGAACAGAAATTGCTGGAGAAACTCAGCCAGTCTGGCAACACCGGTGGAGAGAGAGAGAAAGAAACAGAGTCAGAACAGTTGTGAAGAATGGTCAAAGCACTTGAAATGCTAACTCTGCTTCTCTATCCACTTGTGTTTCCAGTCCTATTGAGTTTCTCCAGCAATTTATGCATTTTTGTGTTTCAGATCTCCAGCATCTGCAGTTCTTCATTTCACTGACTTAGGGAAGCTCAAATCCGATAAAAGAATAAAGCAGAAGGGATGGAATTACTCGGCAAGTCTGGCAGCAGCTATGGAGATAAAAACAGTTAGTTCTTCGGGTCATTGAATGATCGTCCATCAGGGACAAACTTTTGGGGAAGCTGCAAGAGTAAAAGGCACTGGTGTAACTTCAACATCTGGGAGAACTCTCTCAGCCTTGGTGGTCAGACTGACTCAGCATTCTGGTTCTGTTCATTACCTGTTAACTTCTCCAATTGTTGTTCTTGTTATATTTCTACATCGTTGACACATTCCTATGTTTAAAAATGATATTCCAAACAGACAGGAATTTTCCATGTAAGTAATCATACATTAGAGAGTTTCTAACGTGAATGTAACTTTTAAACAAAATGTATTTTTTCATGCATGGGGTGTGGGCATCGCTGGCAATGCCTGCACTTATACCATCCTTAACCACCATGTGGTTGGTTGGAAAAGCGAATGAAGGTGTCTGAGAGTGTCTTGATCAGCACAGCAATCTCAAAGATGGGTATGCTCAGACAGAAGTCCCCTCCACTCCCACAGCAACTCTGCATTCACTTAAATTACAGATGCCATCGAAAACTCACAGGACAATGACAACATGGGATTACAATCAGAATAAAGCTTCCTCTACTCTAAATTGAAAGTGAAGCTACCTCAACACTGTCCCCAACAAACACTGCCAATACAGAGACAGCACTGGGTTACATACTGAGTAAAACTCCCTCAACACTTCCCCATTCATACAGTCCCAGGACAATGACAGCAAAGGGTTAAATAACAGTAGAGCTTCTTCCATTATGACTGAAACTTAGTACGTTCTACACCAATCCTCAAGGATAATTCAGAACTGAGACTATTATCTGGTCCTGAATTCACACACCCTAATGGGAATGACAGCAACAGAAAATCAGGTAAAACACACACAATGTTCAACAAAGCTAGACTGTTATTGGGATCTAAGATATTTAAATGACAGGAGACATGGTCCCTGCAATGATCCGAATGTGAGCTGAACAACTTTCTCACTTGAACAATATTCTCTGGGAATGCAATGTCCACCTCACTGCTTCTATTCAGTTCCTCTGCTCTCGGTCAGGGCTGTTTTGCGGCTGACCACATGGTGGCGGGGGCGTCAAGAGGTTAGACAATTAAGGTCAACTTGGATTGAGGGCATCCTGTGTCATGCCAGTGAGGTCGAGGGTCGCTGATTTACTCAACTTATAATCGGGGACGAGGGGATGTCAGGCTGGGCTTGTATCAGTTTGAGTTTAGAAGAAACAGATGATCTGATGAAGCTGTATAACATCTGGAGAGGACTTAATGTAAATGTAATGTCCACTCATTTCTAGCCAGAGACTTGCCTCTCATTTAAGATAGGACAGTTTTGTTTTTCTCTCAAGTGTTCCCGAGTCTTTGAAATTCACTTTTTTAGATAGCAGCATGTGGTGGTGGCACGGTGGTTAGCACTCGGGCCGACTGTCTGTGTGGAGTTTGCACATTCTCCCCTTGTGTCTGTGTGAGTTTCCTCTGGTGCTCTGGCATCCTCCCACAGTCCAAAGGATGTGCAGGTGAGGGTAGATTGACCATGGGAGATGCAGGGTTACAGAGATAGGGTAACAAACTGGGTCTGGGTGGGACGGTCAGTCAATGTTGACTCGATGGGCTGAATGGCCTCCTTGCTCGCAATTGACCTATATCAATCAATAGTATACACTTGCTTTATGGTTACCGACATGAAATTACATTCGTGGTTTTGGTTATTTCATCTATTACGTCATCATATTCAACCAACTGCAACATCTCGAAACTTGCTTAATTACAATATCCAATATCAGCAGAGTACTTTTTCTTTTTGTCACGACCATTATCTTGAAATCTGACGTGTGACCACTTTATTGCTCTCAAAGTTCCTTATTTGTCCCTACATTGTCATGGTTTTACTTTGTCGAATGTCTTCCTGGCTTTTGCAGTTAAGACCCTATATTCTGCCCTCGTCAACACTTTCCCTTCCAATTCTGTACTCAGGATTTCATGAAAACCCGAAGAGTGTGGTGAGACTGTGGAACTCACTACCATAGTGAATAGTTGGGGTGAAAGACATTACAACTAAGGGTAAGCAACCCAGTACAAATGCGTGTCACTGTCATCAGATTCACAACACAGTGAAATTAATACATGCAATGTCCCTCAATTTCTCAACTCTTCCTAACCAGACTTGATGAAGAACAGATCTTGCACATCAACATTATAATTTAAACAAAAACCAACAATTATAAATACGGCAACTTTTCTAGGGCAAAGTTAAGTAGATAATTTAATTAATAGCAATGATTTAAACCCTTTGATCAAGTCCCCCATCATCTCAGAGACAGAAGTTTAAGCGGCAAATTGAGAAAGAATTTTTTTTAAAACTTACCAATTCAAATAAACAGTTTCCAACAATGTATTGCCAAGTCTTTGTGCAATACTTGGACTATGAGGTTTTCACAGACACGTAACTGTAAATCTAATTTAAAAGTCACTGCTGAATGTGAATAGACACCCCAAAGTATTCAGCCATTTCTTTCAGGCTGGGACTCATTCCCAGAAAGTGCCAACAATTCTTTAAATGGACAGTAGAATCTAGAGAGAACAGTTCCTGGGCTCAACAAGCAGCAACGCCCAATGGAAGAAAAGTTGGCGGCGGGGCAGGGCGGGCCAAGGGCATAAAACAAAAAAGGCCACTGACTCTCCCACTGCACACACACACTGTCAGAATGCACAGGGGCTCAGTCCTGGGAGTGACCCACTGCAGTTTCATCAAGAGGACCACACTTGATGAACAGATCTTGCACACCAGAGTTATAATTTAAACAAGAACAAACAATTATGAATACCGCAAATTTACTAGGGCAAAGTTAAACAAGACAATCCAGGAAATAGCAATGATTTAAGCCTTATGATCAAGTCCTCCACCATCCCATAGACACAAAATTAAGGGGTAAATTAAGGAAGAGAATTTTTAAAATTATCAATTGAAGCAATCAGTTCCCAACAATGGAATGCCAAGCAGTTGGGCAATCATTCGATGATGAGTTGTTCACAGGCACATAACCGTAAATTTAATTTCAAAGTCACTGCTGAATGTGAATGGACACCCTGAAGTATTCAGCTATTTCTTACAGACTGGAGCTCGTTCCCAGACAGAGCCAATAATTCTTTAACTGGACAGAAAACACTAAAGAGAACAGCTCCTGGTCTCAACGAGCAGCAGTGCCCACTGGAAGCAAAGTTGCGGTGGTGGGGGAGCACGATCTCATAAAACAAAAAAATCTGACCGACTCTCCCGCTATAAGCTCTGTCAGAATGGGCAGGGGTTCAGTCCTGGCAGTGACCCACAGCAGTTTCACCAGCAGAATCAGATTGTTGGGAGCACTGGTGTGCCAGCTGGTGCTTCTGGAAGGTGCAGAATGATGAGAACCTCCGCCTGCACTCGGGGCAGGTGAACTGCCTCTCCCTGGTATGTCCCCGCCTGTGCCTCAGCAGGTGGGAGGATTTGCTGAAGGCCTTCCCGCATTCTGGGCAGGGGAAGGGCCTCTCCCCCGTATGGATCCGAAGGTGGCATGCCTGGGTAAAGCACTATTGGCACTTAAGGCAGGAGAACGGGCTCTCCCCGGTGTGGACCCGCTGGTGCCTCAGCAGGGCAGAGGTATTGGAGCAGCTGAAGGGCTTCTCTAATATGTGGACCCGGCTGTGGGTCAACAGGACGGAGGAATAGCTGAAGGCTTTCCCGCATTCGGGGCAGGCGAATGGCCTCTCGCCTGTGTGGACCCGCTGGTGCCTCTGCAGAAAGGAGGAACTGCTGAAGGACTTCCCGCACTTGGGACATCCCCCCTGTGTGGACCCCCGAGTGCCTCAGCAAGCGGGAGGAATTGCTGAAGGCCTTTCCGCACTCGGGGCAGGCGAAAGGCCTATCGCCCGTGTGGACCCGCTGGTGCCTCTGCAGTACAGAGGAATAGCTGAAGGCCTTCCCGCATTCGGGGCAGGAGAATGGCCGCTCGCCTGTGTGGAGCCGCTGGTACCTCTGCAGTACAGAGGAATTGCTGAAGGTCTTCCCGCACTCAGGGCAGCTGAAGGTCCTCTCTCTAATGTGGACCCACTGATGGCTCATCAGGTCGGTGGAATTGCTGAAGCCCATTCCGCACTCAGAGCAGGAAAACAGTCTCTCCCCCGTGTGACTGCGCCCATGAGTCTCCAGGTCAGATGGGAAACGGAAGCCTTTCCCACAGTCGCCACACTTCCACGGTTTCTCCACGGGACGGGATTCCTTAGGTTTCTCCATGACCGAAGCTTCATCTGCACACAAACGCGTGTACATCACCTCTCTGCCGTGAATTCCACCTCCCAGTCTGTATAACATTTTCTGGCTCCACAACCAGCAACAGTAGTGTCTCTCTTCCAGTCTCACTGATGTTGAAAACGTACTGAAATAGGAACCAAAAAGCTTGGTTCCTTCTCACAGAATCATGGTCGAAAATTGTTATAGTCCCGATGGATTCAGTGACTGTCAGACATTGACGTGAAATTGAGGACTGCCAATGCTGAAAGGTCAGAGTCAAAGTGCAATGCTGGAAAATCACAGCAGATCAGGCAGCATCTGAGGCGCAGTCGAGACAATGTTTCAGGCAAAGCCCTTCATCTATTGATATTGAAACTTCCGTCTTCATATCTTCAAATAATCTGTAAGAAGAGATTACAAAAATCATCACTGTCAGTCCAGGTTAGAAATTCCAAACAAGCAATTCTACTTTCCGCAGAACATTCTTTTCTTTTTCCACAAAAGTGAAAGCACCATCCCACCCCCTCTCACCCCTCTACACTCACTCCGCTCAAGCTAATTCTCCCGATGGTACTGAGTCAGGAACTTACAGAGACCGAAAAGTGAAAACATCAAGACAGACACCTCGAAATTTTGGATACCTCCACCTGAAAGTTAGTATCTTTCACGACATCTAGGAGTGAGTAAGTCTGATTTTGGGAAGCAAAAAAAGTATCAATTCAGGATGAACCTTCAATGCAGTTTCTTGAGAAACAACCAGACACGGAATGGTTAACATCTGGGGAGGTGGAGGAAATGAGATATCAAGGCATTGGCACCGACACCAGACAGAAACTGAACATACAGGCATGGCAAACATTACATGGCAAGCCAGAGTCATAGAGATACACAACACAAAAACAGGTCCTTCGAATCAACTCATCCCTGCCGACCAGATAGCCTAAATTAATCTCGTCTCATTTACCAGCACTTGGCCCATATCCCTCTGAACTCTTCCTATTCATATACCCATCCAGACGACTTTTGAATGTTATAATTGGACCTACATCCGCTACTTCCTCCGGCAGATCATGCCTTACACTTGCCTCCCTCACTCCAAACATATTACCCTCCTGTTCTGGCCTTCTCCCATCCATGGGAAATGACCTTGTCTATTTAACCTATCCATGCCGCGCATGACTCTATAAACGTCTGTAAGGTCACCCCTCAGCCTCTGGTATACCGGGGAAAACAGCTCAAGCAATGCACTGCGTGTACTTTTAGCTTCACACTCGCTGAACCTTCCTCCCGTGTAAAACATTGCTTCCCTCCTCAACACTGCCCATGGGAAAAGCCAAGAGTGCTGAGACTCTGGAGTTGGGGGCATGCCACGTAGAATTCCTACAATGTGGAAACACGCCATTCAGCCCAACAAGTCCACACAGACCATCCAAAGTGTAACCCATGCATACAACTTGCCCTATCCCATTACACTACACTACACTACACTAACTGCACACTCTGGGCCCATTTAGTATGGTCACTTCTCCCGAAACCGCACATCGTTAGACTTTGGGAGGAAACCAGAGCAGCCGGAGGAAACCCACGCAGGCACGGCAGGGAGAATGGGCAAACTCCACACAGACAGTCGCCCCAAGGCTGGAATGGAACGCCAATCCTTGGTGCTGTGAGGCAGCAGTGCTCACCACTGGTCCATCGTGCTACGTACGTGTGCAAAAAGAGGTGGGGAGTGGGAACTTTGTTAATTGGACCACACAGTGGATTGTTGAGTAAGGTTAAATCTCAGGGGATCCAGGGAGAGCTAACCAACGGGGTACAAAATTTAGAAGCGCGTTGTTGTAGGTGCTGGAATTCTACCTGAAAACAACAAATGCTGAAGATCACAGTGGGTCAGGCAGCGCTGTGCTACACTATGACTGGATAGTGAGGATGTGGAGATGATGGTTCCACTAGGGAGAAGGGTTGAGGATGCCAAGTCATTGAGGGCATTTAAGACAGAGATAGGTTCTTGATTAGTAAGGGGTCAAGGGTTATGAGGAGAAGGCAGCAGAATGGGATGGAGAAATATATCAGCCATGATCGACTGGTGGAGCAGACTCGATGGGCCAAATGGCCTCATCCTACTCCTGTGTATTATGGTCTTAAAGCAGAGCAGTAGTCTTAAGAAGTTCTCACAAACTACTTCAGAATCCTGAAGAGGAGTTGTTGGACTGAAAACCTTAACTCTGCTTTCTCTCCACATATGCTTCCAGTCCTGCTGAGTTTTTCCAATGTTGTCAGTTTTTGTTTCAGATTTCCAGCATCCACAGTTCTTTGTCTTATTTATCACAGTCATTTCTTGCCCTTCCCAAGTGTCTGGAACTTCATCTCCCTGATCTGCAAACTGTTCACTTACCCTAGAAATGACCACTGCCTCCTTATCAGAATAGACCCCTTTGTTGCAAAATGATTGTTCAATTCTGTGACCAAAATAATTGCATTCGTGATTACTTACACCAGGGACTCTCAATATCTCAGGCAAGAACACAGCCAGATTATTTCAGACAGTACATTTATGTGATTTGATAAAAATCCCTATTCCCAACTTTACCAGCGTGCTGCTGGGAATGGAGGGTTTGAGTTAAGAAGAAGCTGGGACATTTTTCCAACGGAGCCTAGCAAGTTGACACATAACTTTATCGAGATTTTTAAACTCAGGATGGGTATCGATAAGGTGTCATTTCCTGGAGGCTCAGAATATTTTATTGCTCCAGAAGGTGTAAAAGGGGGTCAAGATTTAGCAGAAATCGAACAGAGCTGAGAACAGACAACATTTAACTCTGTGGGAACAGGGAGACCAGAGGACAGAGAAATCAGGACCTGAAATCCGAGCTGACACCAGACTACCATGTTATCAGTGCTTTGACAATGGTAATCCTGGGCGGGGCAGGTTGAATTATGAATTGAATAGTAGCTTCCTCAACGAGACTGTGCCGGGCGCTCTGGGCGTGTCTCTGTGGCGCAACTGGTCAGCGCATTCGGCTGTGAACTGGAAGGTTGGTGGTTCGAGACTACCCAGAGACGGAGCGTTCTCGCTCCTACCGCTTTCTTGGCTGCAAAGATCCGCGTTTTTAATGGTGTCAGGAAAATGTTTCCCATTCGGAAATCTTTTCCACTGAGGAAGCACAAAGGGGTTTCTGGATTGATTGAATTTCTAACGTAAAGGAGTGCGGATGCTGAGAGTCCGAGACAGAAAGCGAAACTGCTGGAGCAACAGAGCAGGTTTGGCTGTACCTGGATGAGGAAACAAAAGTTCCCAAATGTTGTCTCTGATTCTCTTTCTACAGATGCTGCCTGACCTGCTGAGTTATTCCTGCAATTTCTGGTTTTGTTTTTAACTGAACGTCCATTTCATCTTTCGGGATGAAACACCCAGACCCGCCATTTGCAGATATTTAACCCTTTCGAAACCTGTGAAGTGATTGGATTCAAACAAACTCTGCAATGATTCACTCTTTCTCAGCTCCACAGGCAGAGAGACCTGGGAAATGAAGCTGTCAGTGTGGTTCTGTATTGGTGGGCCGAGTGGTGAATGCGATGGACATGAAATCCATTGCGGTTTCCCCACGCAGGTGTGAACCCTGCCGACTACAGTTGAGAACTGTCGTCAAAAAGAAAGGGAGATTGCTCCACGTTTTTTTTTAAAGATGCAAATCAGTGGAGGGGTTGAAATATTTCAATCACATTGATACTGATCGGGAATCTGCAACCCACTGCCTGTCAGGGTGGAACAAGCAGATACCCACAGAGCTGCTTTTGAGGTTATGAGCCAAGTGTTTGGAAATGAGACGAGAACAGTGAGGGGCGTGAAGTCGTGATCGAAATGAGGCAGGCACCTGAGGACAAAGGTGTTTTATTTGCCAGTGAAAGATACTGCTTCACAAATTTGGTACAATTGAAGGGAAGCAGTGACGGTGATTATCTTTGGCTGTTCACCTTGTGAATGTTCCCATTGCTGCGCATGTCCGTATAACGTCAGAACTCTGCAGCATGGCGGCGTCAGGTCCGCACAGGACGGGACGCAATGGATGACGCATCTGACTCCACCTACATGTTTCAAATGCAGCTCACATCTTCTTCACACACCCCAATTAATCTTTCTCATTGTCCTGAAGCCGGCATACGGTTTGAATTCCCGATCTGCGGGAATGAGACTCTTTTCACTGTCCCGCGTCAGTAAGTGTCCCTGAGAACATCAAAGTCACGTCACAGCGCTGTCAGAGGAGGGGAAGCTGAAATAGCCCCACACGCTGCTCACGGGCA
>NC_057753.1:9159456-9163074 GCF_004010195.1 Chiloscyllium plagiosum
TGAGGCGAGATGTTCCCTCAAGCGCTGTGACTTGACTCTGCGAGGAGTCTCCAGTCTCCCCAATGTAGAGGAGACCGCATCGGGAGCAATGGATACAACCAATGACATTGTTGGAAGCCTTCTCCCGATCGTGGCCCAGGTTCGATTTCCGGGCAGGGAAGCAATTTACATTAGAGCTGTGATAGCGTACTGCTTTCTTCCTGGTGGTCTAGTGGTTAGGATTCGGCGCTTTCACCGCTGCGGTCCGGGTTCGATTCCCGGTCAGGGAAGTATTTCTCAGTGGATCTTTTGCCTACCCATTCTCCTTAAATGCGCTGTACAGTTCCTTATTGGTCTTCGTCGTTTTTGCTACTGCAGTGTGTATTGCCTCGTTGAAATAGTGTCCTGATTCAGGCTTGTTTGTATGTGTCGGGATCATTGCTTCTGTAGCTAAGTACTTGGTTCGTGTGTGTTGTTTTCCTGTAGACGCTGTTTTGAATTTACCATTGACTGTTCGCTCTACTGTGACATCTAGAAATGGCACTTTGTTGTTGTTCTCCTCTTTTGTGAATTTTAGGCCAGTAAGGATATTGTTGATGGTGTTGTAGGTTTCCTCTAATTTACTTCATTTTTTGATGACAAAAGTGTCATCACTGTGGCGGACTCAAAGTTTGGTTTGGATTGTTGGAAGGACTGTTGGTTTGAGACTCTGCATTATTGCTTCTGCTAGGAATCCTGATACTGGTGGTTTCATGGGTGTTTCGTTGATTTGTTTGAGGCTTGTTACAGAATATGAAGTGGGTGGTTAAGGCACAGTTCCACGAGGTGGATAGTGCTATCTTTGCTGATGAAGTTGGTGCTGTATTTGTGTCTTTGGTTCTTCGAGTAGTTTGTCCAGTTTTCTTTGGCCACGTTGATGTTAATGGATGTGAACAGGGCTGTTATGTCAAAGGACATCATTATTCCATCCTCTTTTAACTTCGTGTCTTTGGTGTTCAGGAATTCTTGGATGGAATAATTTGAGTGGCGTGAATCTTCGACTTGATGTTTTAGTCTTCAGTGGAGGCCTTTGATGAGTCTGTATATTGGTGTTCCAAGTAGTGAGACTATGGCCTCAGGGGGGCTCCTCGTTTGAAGAGAAGGAGAACAACAACAAAGTGTCATTCTTAGATGTCATAGTAGAGCGAACAGTCAATAGGGAACTTCACACTAGCGTCTACAGAAAAACAACACACGCAAACCAAGTGCTTAACTACAGAAGCAATCATCCCAACACCCACAAACGAAGCTGCATCAGGACATTATTTCAATGAGCCACTACGCACTGCATATAGAGGATTATAAAATCATGAGGGATACGGATGAGGTGAACAGCAGGTGTCCTTTCCCTCAGCTGGGGGTTTCAGGATCAGGGAGCAAATATTTTGAGGTGAGTAGAGAAAGATTTTATAAAGACAGAACAAGGATCGTTTTTAAGAGAGTGGTCTGAGTGCAGAATGAATGTCCAGAGGAAGTCATAGAGTCACAAGGATGTACAGCACAGAAACAGACTGTTTCGTCCAACTTGTCCATGCTGACCAACTATCCCAACCCAATCTCGTCCCACTTGACAGCACACGGCCCCATATCCCTCCAAACCATTCCTATTCATATACCTAACCAAATGCCTTTTAAATGTTGCAATCGTACTAGACTTCACCACTTCCTCTGGCAGTTCATTCAATAAACGTACAATCCTCTGCGTGAAAACGTTGCCCCTTAGGACTCTTTTGTATCTTTCCCCTCTAATGCTAAACCCATGCCCTCTCGTTCTGGACTCCCCCACCCCAGGGAAAAAGATTTTGTCTATTTATCCTATCCATACCGCTCATGATTTTATACACGTACAGTTACAACGTTTAAAAGACATTTGGATAAGTACATGAATATGAAAGGTTCGAAGGTTTATGGGCCAAACACAGGTAGGTGGGACGAGTTTAGTTTGAGAACATACTCAGCATGGACTAGTTGGATGAAGGGTCTGTTCAGTGCTGTCATACTCTGTGACCGACCTGTACTGGTCTTAAAACCATTTCCTTACCTCCACCCCATAACCATCCACTTCTTTGTTGTTCAAAACTCAGATGAATTTAGCCTTGAATATGTTCAATGACTCCACTTCTGAACTGAATTCTTCTTCGTAATATACCACTTGCCTCGCTCATTGCCTGCTGCATCTGCCCGACAACTGGCATTGACTGGTGTGGAGGGACTCTGAGACCCCTTTGTACATCCATACATCATTCCTGATGAAGGGCTTGTGTCCGAAACGTTCACTGTCCTGCTCCTCAGATGCTACCTGACCTGTTCTGCTTTTCCAGTGCCACATTTTTCGACTTTCACCTCTCGTCCTCACTTTCTCCACATTCCAATATATCACCATTTAAACACTGCACTGCTTTTTTATTAAACAGCCAAGGCGATAACTTCACATTGCGGCACTGCACGGGCCATGTGTTTGCCAATTGAGACACAGACCTGGACCAACTTCGGGAAGAGGCAAAACACTGAGTTCTGAACAAAAACCGTAGCACACTCAAAACGTCGGCTCTGTTTACCTTTCCATAGATGCTGCTCGACCCGTTGGCTTTCTGCAGTATTCGCTGTTTTGAACTGACAGAAGACAATGGTAATTCTGGGCGGGGCAGGTTGAATTATGAATTGAATAGATGCTTCCTCAACGAGACTATGCGAACAATGCACGGGCCTGTCTCGGTGGCGCAATTGGTCAGCGCGTTCGGCTGTTAACCGGAAGGTTGGTGGTTCGAGACCACCCCGAGACGGTGCGTTTGTTGTTCTCGCTACTACCGCTTTCTTGACCGCAAAGATGCTCGTTTTTAATGGTGTCAGGAAAACATTTCCCAAACGGAAATCTTTTCCACTGAGGAAGCACAAAGGGGTTTCTGAATTGATTGAATTTCTAACGTAAAGGAGTGCAGATGCTGAGAGTCCGAGACAGAAGGCGAAACTGCTGGAGCAACTCAGCAGGTTTGGCTGTACCTGGATGAGGGAAAAAAAAGTCCTGAAATGTTGTCTCTGATTCTCTTTCTTCAGATGCTGCCTGACCTGCTGAGTTGCTCTTGCGATTTCTGGTTTTGTTTTTAACTGAACGTCCATTTCATCTTTCGGGATGAAAACACCCAGACTCGCCATTTGCAGATATTTAACCCTTTCGAAACCTGTGAAGTGATTGGATTCAAACTAACTCTGCAATGATTTACTCTTTCTCAGCTCCACAGGCAGAGAGACCTGGGAAATGCAGCTGTCAGTGTGGTTCTGTATTGGTGGGCCGAGTGGTGAATGCGATGGACATGAAATCCACTGCGGTTTCCCCACGCAGGTGTGAACCCTGCCGAATACAGTTGAGAACTGTCATCAAAAAGAAAGGGAGATTGCTCCACGGCTTTTTGAAAGATGCAAATCAGTGGAGGGGTTGAAATATTTCAATCACATTGGGACTGATCGGGAATCTGCAACCCACTGCCTGTCAGAGTGGAACAAGCAGATACCCACAGAGCTGCTTTTGAGGATATGAGCCAAGTGTTTGGAAATGAGACGAGAACAGTGAGGGGCGTGAAGTCGTGATCGAAATGAAGCAGG
>NC_057753.1:9165543-9170727 GCF_004010195.1 Chiloscyllium plagiosum
CTCCACTGGCGGATAATTAAACCAATTTGTTTCTACTTGTCCGCTTTTCTGGAGGGAGGGAAGAGTCATTCGCTTTTCTGCTCTCTCTCTCAATCCCTTGGGGTGAGAGGTATCACTTATACTAATGCATGGGAAGTGAGTAACTTTGATGATGAATTTCCTCCAAATGTCTGTTATCGGAGAGATAGAAAGGTGCTGTGCTGGCAGGACAGAAAGAAATGGACACCGAGGACTCTTCGCCCAGGTAAATTCACATTGTTGTGCAGCCTTCTTGGTGTTCAGAAATCGTCTTCACGCAGTAATCTTATGGAAAGTCTATTGCAAAGTGGGCATTGCTTTCTTTGCTGCGACCGCGCAGCAGTTAACCATCTGAGCCCCAAGTGTCCCAGATGAAGAGAATCCGAGTGAAACCTTCACTCACTGAGAGTCATCCCCACGGCCCTGATCTGAGGGACTGCAGGCAGTCCAACACGGAAGGGACGGTTAAAAATGAACCAGTTTTGCTCCCTCAGCCTCTCTGTCCCAGAGACAGGCAGTGGGACGGCATAAACACGTAGCATCATTCTCGCGCAGACAGAAGCCGTTCAGCCCATCGAGTCCACGGCGACTGTCTGTAACTTGTCTCTCTCTCTCTCTCTCTGAGGTTATTCACAATCGGTGGTATCCGTCCGAATAGTAGGGGACTATGTCTGAGTCGTGATGCGGTTTCTGACATGCTTGTCATTTCTCGTCTGAACGAGGGTGGCGAATTACTGCAAGGAATGGACGAAACCGGAAGGCATGTGTTTCAACTTTACCAGCTGATTGGCATCGCAGAGAACTGGTTTTGCTTTTCGGTTCAGAGGAAACCGACGAAGATCAGAATACCACTGAGACCTCTAAAATCATGCCACTTGATTTGACGAGAGCATCGATATGCGACATTTGGTAAGGAAACGCAAAGGCAGCTTGCAGAAGAGAGCAGTGATCTTACTCGAGGTGACGTTGAACAATAGCAGAGGATGGTTACGATCCATCCACCTCTGGGTTATGGGCTCAGCACGCTGCCGCTGCGCCACTCTGCTGCCGCACGTGGCGCCCCTTCCACAGAACACTTCAGGTGTCCGTCTGGCACGCGGCAGGCACGTTCGAGCCTGATGTCAAAGACCTCCACTGCTGTCGTGTAATATGCCGTTTCGCAGACGTATGGAGGCTGTGTAAATATAAACTTATTTCGAAATTCCCACATTCTGTTGGTCGAACTGTGATTTCACACTGAATCACAACATGTCTCACAGCGCAGACGGAGGCAAAGCGGCCCACCTTCGCTCTGCTGGTTCTACACTTCAGTAAACGTGTGTCTCTATTCGTTTCATTCTCTCGCCTTCTCAGCGTAAATCTGCACATCTGAACGTGACCACCGAATTCCCTTTTGTGTCCATTGAATCTTCCTCTTTGTCAGTGTCAGACAGGGACTTACGAACCCTAACCACTCCCTGTACGAAAACGTTCTTCCTAATGTCACTTTTACTTCTTTTCCTCGTGACTTTAAAATTCTGCCGAATCGTTGTGGATCCTTTCAGGTGTGGGAGCATTTTCACAACATTATTTCCTGTTTGTCGGTCTCTCATGACTTGGAAAAGTTCGGTTCTCCGAGGGGAGCTGTCCCAATTTTCCAATCTACCTTGATTGCTGACATTCCTCAAACACTGCACCACTCACGTCAACCTGTTGAACACTATCTCCAACCATTTCACTTCCCTGTTTTCTGCCTCATTCGTACTCCAGACAGCCCAACCTCGTTTCACGAAGGCGTTTTTTGAGAAAATTAATCAGGCAGTTTTGCACAAGTCAAGTTAAAAAACGCGGGCTCGTCTGGGATTTGAAGCCGGGACCTCCCGCTAATGGGCACTGTTAAAGGGCCCTAAGCGGGAATCATACGCCTAGACCAACGAGCCAGAGGGCCGGAACGCGACTAACGCCCCACACCGCTTGCGCGACCTGAGACTTGCTCAGTATGAAATACATTTGAGATTGCTCTGAGAATTGCAAGCGGCAAAGCGTTTTCTGCTTGTCATTCTGTCCCCGGGGCAGAATGGCCACTTCGTCTCATCCCCAGGAACTGGACTACCTCCACTGGTGGATAATTAAACCATTTTATTTCTACTTGCACGTTGTTCTGGGGGGTGGGACGGGGTGCGGGTAGAGTCCATTCGCTCTTCTGCTCTCTCTCTCTCTCTGAAACCCTTGGGGTGAGAGGTGTCAGTTACATTAATGCGGGGAACATGAACAACTTTGATTGTGAACTTTCTCCAAGGGTCTGTTATCGGAGAGATAGAAAGATGCTGTGCTGGCAGGACAGAAAGAAATGGACACCGAGGACTCTTCGCTCAGGTAAATTCACATGGTTGTGCAGTCTTCTTGGTGTTCAGAAATCGTCTTCACGCAGCAATCTTACGGAAAGTCTATTGCAAAGTGGGCATCGCTTTCTTTGCTGCGACCGCGCAGCAGTTAACATCTGAGCCCCAAGTGCCCCAGATGAAGAGAATCCGAGTGAAACCTTCACTCACTGAGAGTCATCCCCACGGCCCTGAGCTGAGGGACTGCAGGCAGTCCAACACGGAAGGGACGGTTAAAAATGAACCAGTTTTGCTCCCTCAGCCTCTCTGTCCCAGAGACAGGCAGTGGACGGCATAAACACGTAGCATCATTCTCCCGCAGACAGAAGCCGTTCAGCCCATCGAGTCCACGGCGACTGTCTGTCACTTGTCTCTCTCTCTCTGAGGTTATTCGCAATCGGTGGTATCCGTCCTAATAGTAGGGGACTATGTCTGAGTCGTGATGCGGTTTCTGACATCTGACATGCTTGTCATTCTCGTCTGAACCAGGGTGGCGAATTACTGCAAGGAATGGACGAAACCGGAAGGCATGTATTTTAACTTTACCAGCTGATTGGCATCACAGAGAACTGGGTTTGCGATTCGGTTCAGAGGAAACCGACGAAGACCAGAATACCACTGAGACTTCTAAAATCATGCCACTTGATTTGAGTGGATTTGCCGAGTGCATGCCATTGGGATACTCGGCAGCTTGTAGAAGAGAGCACCGATCCAAAGGAAAGCAGCTCGAGGTGACATTGAACAATAGCAGAGGATGGTTTCGATCCATCGACCTCTGGGATATGGGCCCCTGGTGACCCACCAGCAGCTTCACACCGGGGAGAGGTCATTCACTTGGTCCGAGTGTGGGAAGGGATCCATTAACTCCCCTGACCTGCAGACAAACCGGCACATTCACACCAGGGAGAGGCTGTTCACCTGCTTCGTCTGCGGGAATGGGTTTAGCTATTCATCCATCCTGCTGGCGCACAGGCGCATCCACACTGAGGATAGACCGTTCTCCTGGTCTGTGTATGGTAAGGGATTCACAGATTATTCCAGCTGCACAGACACCAGCGGGTTCACACTGGGGAAAGGCCTTTCACCTGCTCCGTGTGTGGAAAGGGATTTAGTCAGTCATCCCATCTGCTCAGACACCAATCCAGTCACACCAAGTAGAGCACGTTTGGATTCTTTGTGGGTGTGACTTATATTAGTATACAAGAGGAAGGGTAGTATTGCTGAGGCAGGACTGACTGCAGGTAGAGTAGGTGGCGGTGCATGGCTGATAGCATGGAGCAGAGGATCCAGAAAGAGTATTGTTGCTGAAGGTTTCGAATTTGTAGTGTGTACTGGGTATCCTGTCCAGGTTCAAACTGTGTTGGGCTGAATGTTGTCCGGGGTCCATCTGAGATCAGATGGTTCGATAGGCAGTTCTGAGGAAAAGCTGATTTTGATGAAGGGCTTCTGCCTGAACATCGATCCTGATGAAGGGCTTATGCCCAAAACATCGATTCTCCTGCTCCTGGGATGCTGCCTGACCTGCTGTCCTTTTTCAGCAACGCATTCTCGACTATTAGTACTCAAGAGTGCTTACATTCACTGGTCAGTTGAGCACCTATTAAGACACACTTACTGATTTGGAACATGCAGTGGAGTCGGGAGATGCATACCTGTCATGTTTTATTCTGTGAAAAAGTCTATCCCATGGAAAGATTGGCTCCAGTTTGTCCCTTCCCCAGGAGGCTGTCAGGACGATAACATGGGAAACAGAGAATGCTTGTCCAGTACTGAAGGTTGGACAAATTGGAAAAATGAGAGTTTCTGATAATGTCTTACAATTCTGGTGGCTTTTGGAGGTATTTTTGAAATTGTCATGGTCTGTGTGACCCACTGATGTTCCCAGAGTCTGAGCCACACCACAAATGCCAGGATGGAGAAGGGAATGCAGACATGGGTTATATCCCTCCCATAGAGTCATAGAACCTGACCACATGGAAACAAACCTTTCCGTCCAACTCATCCATGCTGACCAGTTATCCCAAATTGGTGAGGCCACTTCTGAAAAATTGTGTTCAGTTCTGGCCTTCTTGCTATCAGAGGATGTTAAAGTTGAAAGGGCTCAGAAAAGATGTACAAGGATGTTGCCAGGCTTGGAGGGTTTGAGCTCTAGGGAGAGTCATAGAGTCTTAGAATCATGGAGATGTACATACGGAAACAGACCATTCATTCCAAATTGTCCATGCTGACTAGACATCCAAACCTAAACTAGTCCCATTTGCCAGCACTTGGCCCATATACCTCAAACCCTTCCTATTCATATACCCACCCAGATGCCTTTCTGAATGTTGTCACTGTAGCAGCCTCCACCATTTCCTTTAATAGCGCATTCCATACACGTGCCACCCTCTGCGTGAAAAAGTTGTCCCTTAGGTCCCTTTTCTCACCATAAACTTATGCCTGCTAGTTCTGGACTTCCCCACTCCAGGAAAAAAAAAACCTTGTCTATTTCCCCTATCCATGCCCCTCATGATTTTATAAACATGTATAATGTCACCCCTCACCCTCTGACACTCCAGAGAAAGTAGCCCTATATTGGTCAGAGCATTGAGTATATGAATTGGGAGGTCTCTGTCCAATGGTCACTTACTGTTCCATTCAATAATTCTATAATTGGAAGTATATGACATAGCTAAAGGACAAAAATACAACATATAATTGTATTTGAATCTCGGAGACTAGCATATTGAATATATAACCATTTAATAACACTAGATAGATCTCTGTCTCTTCTCAAGTTCCAGTCCTGATAAATGCCTTGCGAACC
>NC_057753.1:9171227-9174038 GCF_004010195.1 Chiloscyllium plagiosum
CATCTATGAACTCTTCATCTAAGTTCAGTGAGTGATAGGGAAGGCAAAAGGGAGATTGGCATTTAAATAGAGTATAAAAGTGGGGAGGTTATTGTGAACCTCCGCCTGGAGGTTTTGATTGAAAGTGCAGTGAAGATTCAACCAGCTGACAGTGGATCTGAATCACATGTAGATCAGACCAGTTTCGGACAGCAGGAAACCAGATAAGTTTTTAAAACAAACCACAACGATTTCATCATTAGACTCTTAATTCCAGATTTATATTGAATTCAGATTCCACCATCTGCCGTGGCAGGTTTTGAACCCAAGTCCTGTGAACATTACCTGGGTGAATGGTCTGGTGACAACAAAGTGGCCATCGCCTCCCCTGAACACATTGGCTTATTGTGTTTAGAGGTAACAAAGACCATCTGCCGTGGCAGGTTTTGAACCCAAGTCCCGTGAACATTACCTGGGTGAATGGTTTGGTGACAATAAAGTGGCCATCGCCTCCTCTGAACACATTGGCATATTGTGTTTAGCGGTAACAAAGGAGCAAGAGGTTTCAGCAGCTGCTAAGTTGTTGATATTACACAAGGGAACATCAGCACTCTCAGTAATAGCACATACTGAAGCCAGGGCCCTGTATCAGAGGTAAGGGCTCGGGATCCACAAGAAATAGGAACAGCAATACGCCATTCAGCCTCTTGAACCTGCTCCTCCATTCAGTAGGATCGTGGCTGATCTGGCATTCCCCACATCCACTTTCCTGCCCTTTTCCTGTAACGGTTCATCCCCCGACTGATCACGAATCTATCGATCCTAGTTTTAAATGTGACAAGAAGGATGTCAACAGAGTTACTGGGGTTGGGGGAGTGGCGGGGGTGTTCAGGTCGAACTTGGGGACTAAAACAATGGCTTCACACTTCACAATATTTAACTAAGGGAATGTTTATGGTTATCCAATGCTGGAAATTGGGCAGACATTCAGATGAAATTATTGGTAAATTATGAATAACAGAGGAGTCGGGAGAGAAGTGGTGTTCAGGCACAGTTGGATATCATCAGTATAGATGCCAACACCAGCAGCTACGGTTAAATAAATAAGAACGGAAGACGCTAAAAGCAGACCCTCCCAGAAGATTCAGCGATGTTGGAGAGGGTCAGTACTGTCATTCACCCTGATCAAGGCTGTCCACAGGTCGGCGAGGGAATGTTCATCCCTGTCACCGTTACAAACGATGTCAAATATGACCTTGATAAGAACTGTTTCAGGGATAGAAACCAGACTCGAGCGCTTTAAACACCGCATTCTGGAAAAGCTGGGAATGGCTTATTCAACAATGTTACATCCAAACCAACACTTCCATTGGTGCGATAATTATAGAAGTGTTTTGGTTTTTATTTAGATGATTCTCAGCAATACTGAGTAAGAAGCAACAAAATTAACACAAGAAATACTGCAATTCCGACAATATGCCTGCTCCCAATAGGAGGCCACCTGGTGTTCACTTAACTGTCTGCAAGGCGCAATATTGGAAAGGAATTATCCAGTTCATAGCTATAAGAGGGGAGACACAGACTGCTTGATACAAAGGGCGGGAGTAGGCCACTCGGCCCTACGAGCCTGCTGCAACATTCAATAAGATCATGGCTGATCTGAATACAACCTCAGCTCTACATTCCTCCACATCCCCGACAATCTGTCACCCACTTGGTTAGCAAGAACCTGTCTACCTCTGCCTTAAAGATTTTGAATTCACTGCCTTTTGAGGAAGACACACAACCATCAGAAAGAAAAAAAATCATCCTCATTTGTGTCTTCTACTTTTAAAATATGACCCTCTATTTTCAGATATTAAGATAGGGATACAAGCTGCATTCAAATAATACCTGTGGTACAGTTAACTATCTCAAAGTGCTTCACGTGAACATAATGAGAATTCCTTTAAAAATCACAAGAGTGGAGCACAGATTAGGACAGGTGGCCAAAAACTTGGTCAAAGGAGCAGGTTTAGGGCAATCTTTTAAACAGGTTCAATTTCCCAAACATCTGAGGACAAAGACGTAAAGAGCAAACACAAAATAGCAAAAGATGGGAAACAACAGTGTGGACATAATGTCACAGGATGAGTAATCCAGGGAACATGAGTTCAAACCCTACCACAGCAAGAGGTGAGATGTGAATAATTCAAATCATAAATGGGGAACACAAAATTAGTCTCAGTATGGTATCGATGGCACTGACGTCAATTGTCATAAAAGCCCATGTTCACCAATGTCCTTTCAGGAGGGAAACTGCCATGCTTACCTGGTCTGGCTTACATGTGACTCCAGACACACAGCAATGTGGTTGACTCTTAAATTGCTCTCTGAATTGGCATAAGCAAGACACCTTGCACTTAGGGATGGATATACACCATCAACCTTGTGAAAGTGTCAGAACAGAAAGTGCTGGAGAAACTCAGCCAGTCTGGCAACACCGGTGGAGAGAGAGAGAGAAAGAAACAGAGTAAATATCCTGGCATGCGTCCAGAACAGTTGTGAAGAAGGGTCACAGCACTTGAAATGCTAACTCTGCTTCTCTCTCCACATGTGCTTCCAGTCATATTGAGTTTCTCCAGCAATTGGTGCATTTTTGTGTTTCAGATCTCCAGCATTGCAGTTCTTTATTACACTGACTTAGGGAAGCTCAAATCCGATAAAAGAACAAAGCAGAAGTGCTGGAATTACTCAGCAAGTCTGGCAGCAGCTATGGAGATAAAAATAGTTAGTTCTTCGGGTCATTGAATGAACTTAAATCGGGACAAACTTTTGGGGAAGCTGCAAGAG
>NC_057753.1:9174750-9193446 GCF_004010195.1 Chiloscyllium plagiosum
TGACTGACACTTTGTACGTTCTACACCAATCCTCAAGGATAATTCAGAACTGAGCCTATTATCTGGTACTGAATTCACACACCCTAATGGGAATGACAGCAACAGAAAATCAGGTAAAACACACACAATGTACAACAAAACTAGACCGTTATTGGGATCTAAGATATTTAAATGAGAGGAGATATGATCCCTGCAATGATCTGAATGTGAGCTGAACAACTTTCTCACTTGAACAATATTCTCTGGGAATGCAATGTCCACCTCACTGCTGTCTATTCAATTCCTCTGCTCTCGTTCAGGGCTGAGTTGCGGCTGACCACATGGTGGCGTGGGCGTCAAGAGGTTAGACAATTAAGGTCAACTTGGATTGAGGGCATCCTGTGTCATGCCAGTGAGGTCGAGGGTCGCTGATTTACTCAACTTATAATCGGGGACAAGGGGATGTCAGGCTGGGCTTGTATCAATTTGCGTTTAGAAGAAACAGATGATCTGATGAAGCTGTATAACATCTGGAGAGGACTTAATGTAAATGTAATGTCCACTCATTTCTAGCCAGAGACTAGCCTCTCATTTAAGATAGGAGAGTTTTGTTTTTCTCTCAAGTGTTCCCAAGTCTTTGAAATTCACTTCTTTAGAGAGCAGCATGTGGTGGTGGCACGGTGGTTAGCACTGCTGCCTCACAGCATCACTGATCTGGGTTTGATCCCACCCTCGGGCCGACTGTCTGTGTGGAGTTTGCACATTCTCCCCTTGTGTCTGCGTTGGTTTCCCCTGGTGCTCTGGCCTCCTCCCACAGTCCAAAGGATGTGCAGGTGAGTGTAGATTGACCATGGGAGATGCAGGGTTACAGAGATAGGGTAACGAGCTGGTTTTGGGTGGGACGGTCAGTCAATGTTGACTCGATGGGCTGAATGGCCTACTTGCACGCAATTGACCTATATCAATCAACAGTATACTCTTGCTTTATGGTTACCGACTTCACATTACATACGTGGTTTTGGTTATTTCATCTCTTCCGTCATCATATTCAACCAACTGCAGCATCTCGAAACTTGCTTAATTGCAATATCCAATATCAGCAGAGTACTTTTTCTTTTTGTCTCGACCATTGTCTTGAAATCTGACGTGTGACCTCTTCATTGCTGTCAAAGTTCCTTATTTGTCCCTACATTGTCATGGTTTTACTTTGTCGAATGACTTCCTGGCTTTTGCATTTAAGACCCTATATTCTGCCCTCGTCAACACTTTCCCTTACAATTCTGTACTAAGGATTTCATGAAAAACCTCAGAGTGTGGTGAGACTGTGAAACTCACTCCCATAGTGAATCGTTGGGGTGAAAGACATTACAACTAAGGGTAAGCAACCCAATACAAATGAGTGGCACTGTCATCAGATTTACAACAGAGTGAAATTAAAACATGCAATGTCCCTCAATTTCTCAACTGTTCCTAACCAGACTTGATGAAGAACAGACCTTGAACATCAATATTATAATTTAAACAAAAACCAATAATTATAAATACGGCAACTTTTCTCGGGCAAAGTTAAAGAAGATAATCTAATTAATAGCAATGATTTAAACCCTTTGATCAAGTCCCCCACCATCTCAGAGACAGAAACGTAAGCGGTAAATTACGAAAGTTTTTTTTTTAAACTTACCAATTCAAACAAATAGTTTCCAACAATGTATTGCCAAGCCTTTGTGCAATCCTTGGACTATGACTTTTTCTCAGACACGTAACTGTAAATCTAATTTAAAAGTCACTGCTGAATGGGAATAGACACCCCAAAGTATTTAGCCATTTCTTACAGGCTGGGACTCATTCCCAGAGAGATCCAACAATTCTTTAACTGGACAGTAAAATCTAGAGAGAACAGCTCCTGAGCTCAACAAGCAGCAACGCCCAATGGAAGCAAAGTTGGCGGAGGGGCAGAGCGGGGCAAGGACATAAAACAAAAAAGCCCACTGACTCTCCCACTGCACACACACTGTCAGAATGCACAGGAGCTCAGTACTGGGAGTGACCCACAGCAGTTTCATCAAGAGAACCACACTTGATGAACATGTCTTGGACACCAGAATTATAATTTAAACAAAAACAAACAATTACGAATACTGCAAATTTACTAGGGCAAAGTTAAACAAGATAATCCAGTTGATAGCAATGATTTAAGCCTTTTGATCAAGTCCTCCACAGTCTCATAGACAGAAGCTTAAGGGGTAAATTAAGGAAGAGAATTTTTAAAATTATCAATTCAAGCAAAGAGTTTAGAACTATGGATTGCCACGCGGTTGGGCAATCCTTCGATGATGAGTTGTTCACAGGCACATAACCGCAAATTTAATTTCAAAGTCACTGCTGAATGTGAATGGATACCCTGAAGTATTAAGCTATTTCTTACAGACTAGAGCTCGTTCCCAGACAGAGCCAATAATTCTTTAACTGGACAGAAAAAACTAGAGAGAACAGCTCCTGGTTTCAACGAGCAGCAGAGCCCACAGGAAGCAAAGTTGAGGGTGTGGGGGAGCACGACGGCATAAAACAAAAAAAATCCGACCGACTCTCCCACTATAAGCACTGTCAGAATGGGCAGGGGTTCAGTCCTCGCAATGGCCCACAGCAGTTTCACCAGCAGAATCAACTTGTTGGGAGCACTGGTGTGTCCGCTTGTGCTTCTGCAAGGTGCAGAATGATGAGAACCTCCGCCTGCACTCGGGGCAGGTGAACTGCCTCTCCCTGGTATGGTCCCGCCTGTGCATCAGCAGGTGGGAGGAATTGCTGAAGTCCTTTCCGCACTCAGGGCAGGAGAACGGTCTCACCCCGGTGTGACTGCGCCCATGAGTCTCCGGGTCAGATGGGAAACGGAAGCCTTTTCCCACAGTCGCCACACTTCCACGGTTTCTCCACGAGGCGGGATTCCTTGGGTTTCTCCATGACCGAAGCTTCAGCTGCACACAAACAGATTATTTGAAAATTTGAAAATAATCTCTGCCTATAACGTTTTCTGGCTCCACAATCAGAGTGCTGCAACAGTAGTGTCTCTTTTCCAGTCTCACTGATGCTGAAAACGTAATGAAACAGGAACCAAAAAGCTTGGTTCCTACTCACAGAATCAGAGTCGAAAATTGTTATAGTCCCGATGGATTCAGTGACTGCCATACATTGACGTGAAATTGAGGACTGCAAATGCTGGAGAGTCAGAGCTAAAGTGCAATGCTGGAAAAGCACAGCAGATCAGGCAGCATCTGAGGAGCAGTCGAGTCAATGTTTCAGGCAAAGCCCTTCAGCTTTTGATATTGAAACTTCAGTCTTCAAATTTTCAAGTAATCTGTAAAAAGAGATTACAAAAATCATCACTGTCAGTCTAGGTTAGAAATTCCAAACAAGCAATTTTACTTTTCGCAGAACATTCTTTTCTTTTGCCACAAAATTGAAAGCACCATCCCACCCCCTCTCACCCCTCTATTCTCACTCCGCTCAAACTAATTCTCCTCATGGTACTGATTCAGGATCTTACAGAGACCGAAAAGTAAAAACATCAAGACAGACACCTCTGAATTTTGGATACCTCCACCTGAAAGTTAGTATCTTTCACGACATCTAGGAGTGAGTAAGTCTGATTTTGGAAAGCAAAAAAAGTATCAATTCAGGATGAACCTTCAATGCAGCTTCTTGAGAAACAACCAGAGACGGAATGGTTAACATCTGGGGAGGTGGAGGAAATGCGATATCAAGGCATTGGCACCGACACCAGACAGAAACTGAACATACAGGCATGGCAAACATTACGGGCAAGCCAGAGTCATTGAGATACACAGCACAAAAACTGGTCCTTCGATTCAACTCATCCGTGCCGACCAGATAGTCTAAATTCATGTCGTCTCATTTCCCAGCATTTGGCCCATATCCCTCTGAACTCTTCCTATTCATATACCCATCCAGATGCCTTTTAAATGTTATAATTGGACCTACATCCACTACTGCCTTCGGCAGATCATGCCTTACACTTTCCTCCCTCACCCCAAACATATTTCCCTCTTGTTCTGGACTTCTCCCATCCCAGGGAAATGACCTTGTCTATTTACCTTATCCATGCTTCGCATTACTCTATAAACATCTGTAAGGTTACCCCTTGGTCTCTGGTATACCGGGGGAAACAGCTGAAGTAATGCACTGCGTGTACTTTTAGCTTCACACTCACTGAACCTTCCTCCCGTGTAAAAAATTGTTTCCCTCCCCAACACTGTCCATGGGAAAAGCCAAGAGTGCTGAGACTCTGGAGTTGGGGGATTGCCACGTAGAATTCCTACAATGTGGAAACACGCCATTCAGCCCAACAAGTCCACACAGACCATACAAAGTGTAACCCATGCAGACACTTTCCCCTATCCCATTACACTACACTTACTGCACACTGTGGGCCCATTTAGTATGGTCACTTCTCCCGAAACTGCACATCGTTAGATTTTGGAGGAAACCGGAGCAGCCAGAGAAAACCCACGCAGACACGGCAGGGAGAATGCGCAAACTCCACAGACAGTCGCCCCAAGGCTGGAATAGAACGCGGGTCATTGGTGCAGTGAGGCAGCAGTGCTCACCACTGATCCATCGTGCTACTTACGTGTGCAAAAAGAGGTGGGGACTGGGAACTTTGTTAATTGTACCACACAGTGGATTGTTGAGTAAGATTTAAATCTCACGGGATCCAGGGAGAGCTAACCAACTGGGGACAACATTTAGAAGCATGTTGTTATAGATGCTGGAATCCTTCCTGAAAACAACAAATGCTGAAGATCACAGTGGGTCAGGCAGCGCTGTGCTACTCTATGATTGGATAGTGTGGATGTGGAGATGATGTTTCCACTAGGAGAAGGGTTGAGGATGCCAAGTCATTGAGGGCATTTAAGACAGAGATAGGTTATTGATTAGTAAGGGGTCAAGGGTTATGAGGAGAGGGCAGCAGAATGGGATGGAGAAATATATCAGCCATGATCGACTGGTGGAGCAGACTCAGTGGGCCAAATGGCCTCATCCTGCTGCTGTGTATTATGGTCTTAAAGCGGAGCAGTAGTCTTAAGGGGTTCTCATAAACTATTTCAGAATCCTGAAGAGGAGTTGTTAGACTCGAAACTTTAACTCTGCTTTCTCTCCACAAATGCTTCCAGTCCTGCTGAGTTTTTCCAGTGTTCTCAGATTTGTTACAGATTTCCAGCATCCACAGTTCTTTGTCTTATTTATCACAGTCATTTCTTGCCCTTCCCAAGTGTCTGGAACTTCATCTCTCTGATCTACAAACTGTTCACTTACCCTAGAAATGACCACTACCTCCTTATCAGAGTAGACCCCTTTGTTGCAAAATGATTGTTCAATTCTGTGAACAAAAAATTGCATTCGTAATTACTTACACCAGGGACTCTCAATATCTCAGGCAAGAACACAGCCAGATTGCTTCAGACAGGACATTTATGTGATTTGATACAATTCCCTATTCTCTACTTTCCCAGCGTACTGCTGGGAATAAAGGGTTTGAGTTCAGAAGAAGCTGGGACATTTATTCCAACGGAGCCGAGCAAGTTGACAGATAACTTTATGGAGATTTTTAAAATCAGGAGGGGTATCGATAAGGTGTCATTTCCAGGAGGCTCAGAATATTTTATTGCTCCAGAAGGTGTAAAAGGGGCTCAAAGATTCAGCAGAAATCGAGCAGAGCTGAGAACAGACAACATTTAACTCTGTTGGAACAGGGAGACCAGAGGACAGAGAAATCAGGACCTGAAATCCGAGCTGACACCAGACTACCATGTTATCAGTGCTTTGATTAGCAGTGCCCGCCCTCTACCTTTACTGAGCCTCTCACTCGACTTGAATGCCACATATCCCCTCGATATTCCGGATCCAATCCTTGTCATTCTGGAGCCATATCTCTGAAAGGAGTCTCAGATCATAATTATTCTCTTCAACATGTGCAGTCAATTAATTCGCTTTTGTTACAATGCAGCACACATTCACATACTGAGCTTTTAGTTTTATTTTTTATGATGGTTAGAATCCAGTTTTGATCATTTATTCTCCTTGTCCCTTTCTATCATTCTCTGGTATTTGTTTTCCACATCACTACATTGCTCACTGGCCTTGATTTGGATTGGCCATGCTAAATTGCCCAGTGTCCAGAGATGTGCAGGTTCGGTGGGTTAGCCAGGGGAAACGCAGGGTTATAGTTTCAAAATAATAGAAGGAGTAGGCCATTTGGCCCATCGACCCTGCTCAGCCATTCATTAAAATCATGGCTGATCTATCAATCATCTCAGCTCCTCCTAATTGCATTATCCCAATTACCCTTAATTCCCCGACCACGCAAAAACCTATCCAACAGTGTCTTAATGAAGCTTCCTCTACTGCTTCCTTGAACACAGAATTCCATTAATTTACCATTAACCACATAGGTCCAGCCCTGATTTGCCTCATCAAAATGCAACAGCTCGTATTTGTCTAAATTAAACTCCATCCACTACTCCTTGGCCCATCGGCTCATCTGATCAATTATAATTTATATTAAACTTTCTTTCCTATCTTATTCCATAAAAGCTGAAAATCTCCATCCCACACACTCACCCTCCAACACGCAAACCAAGTGCTTAACCACAGAAGCAATCATCCCAACACCCACAAACGAAGCTGCATCAGGACATTATTTCAATGAGCCACTACACACTGCATACAGTGGGTTATAAAATCATGAGGGATACGGATGAGGTGAACCGCAGGTGTCCTTTCCCTCAGCTGGGCGTTTCAGGATCAGGGAGCAAATATTTTGAGGTGAGTAGAGAAAGATTTTACCAAGACAGGACAAGGATCGTTTTTTAAGAGAGTGGTCTGAGAGCAGAATGAATGTCCAGAAGAAGTCATAGAGTCATAGAGATGTACAGCACAGAAACAGACTGTTTGGTCCAACTTGTCCATGCTGGCCAACTATCCCAAAACAATCTAGTCCCACCTGACCGCACACGGCCCCATATCCCTCCAAACCCTTCCTATTCATATACCTAACCAAATGCCTTTTAAATGTTGCAATCGTACAAGACTTCACCACTTCCTCTGGCAGTTCATTCAATCCACCTGACAGCACACGGCCCCATATCCCTCCAAACCCTTCCTATTCATATACCTAACCAAATGCCTTTTAAATTTTGCAATCGTACTAGACTTCACTTCCTCTGGCTGTTCATTCAATAAACGTACCATCCTCTGCGTGAAAAAGTTGCCCCTTCGATCTCTTTTGTATCTTTCCCCTCTAACGCTAAACGCATGCCCTCTCGTTCTGGACTCCCCCACCACAGGGAAAGACTTTGTCTATTTATCCTATCCATGCCCCTCATGATTTTATACACGTACAGTTACAACGTTTAAAAGACATTTGGTTAAGTACATGAATACGAAAGTTTCGAAGTTTTATGGGCTAAACACTGGTAGATGGGACGAGTTTAGTTTGAGAACATAGTCAGCATGGACTAGTTGGATGAAGGGTCTGTTCAGTGCTGCCTGACTATGTGACTGACCTGTACTGGTCTTAATACCAGTTTCCTACCTCCCCCCATAACCATACACTTCTTTGTTGTTCAAACTCAGATGAACTTAGCCTTGAATATGTTCAATGACCCCACTTCTGAACTCAATTCCTCTTCGTAATATACCACTTGCCTCGCTCATTGCCTGCTGCATCTGCCCGACAACTGGCATTGACTGGTGTGGAGGGACTCTGAGACCCCTTTGTACATCCATACATCATTCCTGATGAAGGGCTTGTGCCCTAAACGTTCACTGTCCTGCTCCTCAGATGCTGCCTGACCTGTTGTGCTTTTCCATTGCCACATTTTTCGACTTTCACCTCTCGTCTTCACTTTCTCCACAATCCAATATATCACCATTTAAACAATGCACTGTTTTCTTTTAAACAGCAAAGGCTATAACTTCACATTGCGGCACTGGACTTGCCATGTGTTTGCCAATTGAGACACAGACCTGGACCAACTTCGGGAAGAGGCAAAACACTGAGTTCTGAACAAAAACGGTAGCACCACTCAAAACGAAGGCTCTGTTTACCTTTCCACAGATGCTGCTCAACCCGTTGGCTTTCTGCATTATTCGCTGCTTTCCATTAAAGAACTTCAATCCCTGTCCTCTGGTAACTGACCCTCGTAAGTGGCAATGGGTTCTTCTGATCATTAACCTGCCCATTCCCACCACGTCTTCTCCCATCATTGCTAACAGCCCCTGGAAATCTCCAGTTAACCTTCTTTGCTCCAAGGGGAACATTCCCAAACTTGGGAATGTCTCCACAAAATGGAAATTGCTCATCCCTGGATATGATCCAAATGTTACAATGGGGAAGAGGTTTTGGCAAAATATTGTCAGTTAGCAGGTGGAATAATTTTCAGAAAGTAAAACAGCAATCCCAGTCTCCAGCTTTGTGAATCTTTAGAAACTCTATGGGAAGTGGAATTAGAGGAGAACTATCCGACTGAGCAGAGACATTCCAGACACCTTCTCCTTGTTTAAGAGGCGGGGAGATTGACTCTGATATTCTCGGGACGTGAACTGACCCGAGACATTGAAAGAATTCTCTGCACATCAGGAATTCAAACCCCTTCTCGGCTCGGGGCCAATAAGAAATTTCGGGAAGAGGCAAAGCACTGAAAGGATCGGAAGGCGATGGCCCGGGTGAAGGAGAGCTATTTCCTCATGACATGGATGAGCCTGCAGATGGTGGGATCAGACAGTCCCCATGTCTCCACAATGAATGTCCCAGGCTTTATTTTGGAAAAGTAAAACTGATAGAAGACAATGGTAATTCTGGGCGGGGCAGGTTGAATTATGAATTGAATAGTAGCGCCCTCAAAGAGAATGTGCGAGCGCTACCCGGGGCTGTCTTTGTGGCGCAATTGGTTAGCACGTTTAGTTGTTAATCGGATGGTTGGTGGTTCGAGACCACCCACGGACAGAGCGTTGTTTTTTGTTCTCGCTTCTAACGCTTTCTTGGCTGCGAAGATGCGCGTTATTAATGGTGTCAGCAAAATGTTTCCCAAACGGAAATCTTCTCCACTGAGGAAGCACAAAGGGGTTTCTGAATTGATTGAATTTCTAACGTAAAGGACTGCGGATGCTGAGAGTCCGAGACAGAAAGCGAAACTGCTGGAGAAACTCAGTAGGTTTGGCTGTACCTGGATGAGGCAAAAATAGAGTTCTGAAATGTTGTCTCTGATTCTCTTTCCACAGATGCTGCCTGACCTGCTGAGTTGCTCCTGCAATTTCTAACTGAACGTCCATTTCATCTTTCGGGATGAAACACCCAGTCTCGCCATTTGCAGATATTTAACCCTTTCGAAACCTGTGAAGTGATTGGATTCAAACAAACTCTGCAATGATTCACTCTTTCTCAGCTCCACAGGCAGAGGGACCTGGGAAATGAAGCTGTCAGTGTGGTTCTGTATTGGCGGGCCGAGTGGTTAATGCGATGGACATGAAATCCATTGCGGTTTCCCCACGCAGGTGTGAACCCTGCCGACTACAGTTGAGAACTGTCGTCAAAAGGAAAGGGAGATTGCTCCAACGGTTTTTTAAAGCTGCAAATCAGTGGAGGATTTGAAATATTTCAATCACCATTGGGACTGGTCGGGAATCTGTATCCCTCTGCCTATCAGGGTGGAACAAGCAGATACCCACAGAGCTGCTTTTGAGGCGATGAGCCAAGCGTTTGGAAATGAGACAGTGAGGGGCGTGAAGTCATGATCGAAATGAAGCAGGCACCTGAGGATTAATTTGTGTTTTTCCCAATGAAAGATACTGCTTCACAAAGTTGGGAGTATGGAAGGGAATCAGTGACGGTGATTATCTTTGGCTGTTCACCTTGTGAATGTTCCCATTGCTGCGCATATCCGTGTTAACGTCAGAACTCTGCAGCATGGCGGCGTCAGGTACGCACAGTGCCAGGGGCGCAATGGATGACGCATCTGACTCCACCTACCTGTTTGAAATGCAGCTCACAACTTCTTCTCACACCACAATTAATCTTTCTCATTGTCATGAAGCCGGCAGAAGGTTTGAATTCCTGATCTGCAGGAATGAGACTCTTTTCACTGTCTCGCGTCAGTAAGTGGACCTGAGAACATCAGAGTCACGTCACAGCGCTGTCAGAGGAGGGGAAGCTGAAATAGCCCCACACGCTGCTCACGGGCACATTTCACTTTCCCCAACTCACCAGCACAACCTCTGCGGCTCCTAGGAGTAGAAAGGGAACAAACACCAAAACCCAGTCTTGGCTTTGTAAATCTTCAGGAAATAAGAAACTGTTCATCCCTTTGGATCTTTCATCCTGGGCTGACAGCGTTGATTTTAAATGGCTGTCCAGTCAGTGCCGATTCGTTTTGGCTGAAAAAATATTCCTTATCTCATCACAGCGTTTCTTGCCACAAAGAACTGTGCGACAAAGTTCATGTATATATTTCCTTGTATGGTATTTTGTAAATAACACTCGTTTGCTGGTTGTTTGTATCGGGTACTTCAGGTTCATTAGCCGCTGTTCAAGTGTGTTGGTAGGTTTGTGGGCTACCATGGTGCTGAGAGGATTGAGTTGTCTGGTCATCATTTCATAGATGTCTTTAATGTAAAGTAATGTGGCTAGAGTTTCTGCACACGTTGTGTCTGCTTGTGTCAGTTTGTTGATGAGAAATCGGCACACTGGGTTTATTGGGTAGGCAAAAGTGAGTACTGCAGATGCTGGAAACCAGAGTGGTGCTGGAAAAGCACAGCAGATCAGACAGCTTGCGAGGATCAGGAAAATCGACGTTTCGGGCAAAAGCCCTTCATCAGGAATAGAGGCAGGACGCTTCCAGGGCTGGCGAGATAAATTGGGGGGTGCTGGGCCGAAGGTAGCAATGAGTACAATAGGTGAATGAGGATGGGGACAGAGGTGACAGGTCAGAGAGGAGGATGGAACGGATAGGTGGGAAGGGAGATTGGCAGGTAGGACAGGTCATGACGACAGCGCTGAGCTGGAAGGTTGGAACCGAGGTAAGGTGAGGGGAGGGGAAATGAGGAAACTGGTGAAGTCCACATTGATCTCCTTGGGTTGAATGTATCCGAGACGGACGTTGGGGCGTTCTACCTCCAGGCATCGGGAGGAGGGAGGGTGCGTCGATGCAGGAGGCCCAGGACCTGCATGTCCCCGGCAGAGTGGGAGGTGGGGTTGAAATGTTGGGCCATAGGGCGATGGGGTTGATTGTTGCGGGTGTCCTGGAGATGTTCCCTCAAGCGCTGTGACTTGATTCTGCGAGGAGTCTCCAGTCTCCCCAATGTAGAGGAGACCACATCGGGAGAAATGGATACAAGAAATGACACTGGTGGGAAGCCTTCGAACTCCCATGGCCCGGTTTCGATTTCCGAGCAGGGAAGCAATTTTCAGTAGATCTGTCACATGGCGCCCCTGTCTCCCTGGTGGTCTAGTGGTTAGGATTCGGCGCTTTCACCGCCGCGGCCCGGGTTCGATGCCCGGTCAGGGAAGCACTTTTCAGCGTGGATTTTGGCTACCCATTCTCCTTAAGTGCGCTGTCCAGTTACTTATTGGTCTTCGTTGTCACTGGGTGCTGTAGTGTATAGTGGCTCGTTGAAATAGTGTCCTGATTCAGATTTGTTTGCATGTGTAGGGATGATTACTTCTGTAGCCAAGTACTTGGTTCGCGTGTAGTGTTTTCCTGCAGACGCTGTTTTGAATTTACCATTTACTGTTCGCTCTACTGTGACATCTAGAAATGGCACTTTGTTGTTGTTCTCCTCTTTTGTGAATTTTATGCCAGTAAGGATATTATTGATGGTGTTGTAGATTTCCTCTAATTTGTTTCATTTTTTGATGACAGAAGTGTTTCATGGGTATTTCGTTGATTTGTTTGTAGGGCTTGTTACTGAATATGAAGTGGGTGGTAAGGCACAGTTCCACAAGCTTGACAGTGCTATCTTTGCTGTTGAAGTTGGTGCTGTGTTTGTGTCTTTGGTTCCTCAGGACATCAGGATATTATTTCAACGAGCCACTACACACGGCAGCACAGAGAAACTACGAAGAGCACAAGAGAAATACGTATATAGTGTAATTAAGGAGAACGGGTACCCAATAAACCCAGTCCGCCGATTTCTCATGGATGCTTCCAAGCGGACTCTCAAAACTTCGGTTTGTCCCTCCATTCTTTCCTGTTTGTTTTTTGTGGATTTTGAAAGCTTTCGCAATCCTCTGACTGAGTATTGGAGTTGGGAATTTATGTTGTGGCTGTACAGGACATTGGTTAGACCACTTTTGGAATATTGTGTGCAATCCTGATCTCCCGCCTATCAGAAGGATATCGTGAAATTTGAAAGGGTTCTGAAGCACCAATGGGCCCACAGAGGGGAAGAGGCCGTTTTGCTGCCCTGAGTGTGGGAAGGCCTTCAGTGATTCCTCTGCCCTGCTGACGCACCAGTTGGTCCACACCGGGGAAGGCTGTTCTCCGGCCCCAAGTGCGAGATACCCTTCAGCAGTTCTTCCCACCTGCTGAGACACCAGTGCGTCCACATTGAGGAGAGGCCATTCTTCTACCCCGAGTGCAGGAAGGACTTTGCTCTTTCCTCCGACCGACTGGCCCATTGGTCAGATGTCGTTCAGTTGCCCTATGTGCGGGAAGGCCTTCAGCAATTCCTCAGCCCTGCTGAGGCACCAGTACATCCACACCGGGGAGAAGCCGCTCTCCTGCCCCGAATGTGGGAAGGTCTTTACCCGCTCCTCCACACTGCTGAAGCACCAGCTGGTCCACACGGAGGAATGGGGGTTGGGGAGGCCATTCTGCTGCCCTAAGTCCGGGAAGGCCGTCAGCAATTCCTCCTCCCTGCTGAAGCACCAGTGCGTCCACACCGGGAAGATGCCCTTCAGTTGGCCTGAGTGTGGGAAGAGGTTCATGTTTGCTTGCAACTTGCGGAAGCACCAGCGTGGGAACCAGTGCTCCCAGCAACCAGATCCTACCAGTGACGCTGCCTTCGGTCACACCCCAGGACTGAACCACCTGCCAGTTCTGACAGTGGGTGCAGTAGCAGAGTAGGTGGACTGTTTTTGTTTACTGCTAGGCTGCAATTGCCTCCCCTATACCCAACAACCACAACCCTATGGTGACTCAGGGTTTGCACTGCTGCCTCATGGCACCAGGAACCAGGAATAATTCCACCCTAGGGGGTCTGTGTGCAATTTATGGAGGGTAGGAAAATAGATCTGAGTAGGTTACTGTTCGGAAGATCAGTGCAGATGTGTTGGGCTGAAGGACCTGTTTCCACATTGTAGGAGTTCTACGATCCTATGAGCTTTGCTTTCAGTGGACACTGCTGCTCATTGAGTCCGGGACTTCACATTGCCAATGAAATGATCCAGAGAAACCTAAAACCGCAAGACCATCGGTGCAGAAGTTAGTCCATTCGGCCCGTCGTGTCTACTCTGCCAGTCGTTAGTGACAAAAGTAGTGCAGATAAGATTAGCTACAGTGTGGAAACAGGCACATTGCCAATGAAATGATCCAGAGAAACCTAAAACCGCAAGACCATCGGAGCAGAAGTTAGTCCATTCGGCCCGTCGTGTCTATTCTGCCAGTCGTTAGTGACAAAAGTAGTGCAGATAAGATTCGCTACAGTGTGGAAACAGGCCATTTGTCCCAACAAGTCCACACCGACCGCCCGAAAAGTAACCCATCCAGACCCATTTCCCTCTGACTAATGTACCTAACACTATGGGTAATTAAGCATGGCCAATCCACATAACCTGCAGATCTTTGGTTTATGGAAGAAAACAGGACCACCCAGAGAAAACCCACGCAGACTCTGGGAGAATGTGCAAACTCCTCACAGACAGCCCCCCAAGGTTGGAATCAAACCTGGATCCCCGCCAATGTGAGGCTGCAGAGGTAACAACTAAATATTGCAACCCGTAGTAGGCAAGCAGGAGGTTGGGAGAATACAGCAAGCCAGGCAGCACCAGAATGTGGAGTAGTCAGCGTTTTGGGTATTAACCATTCTTCAGGACTGAAACGTTGACTCCTCTATGATAAACGATTTACGGGAATGTTACTGGGGGTTGGAGGATTTGAGCTATAGGGAGAGGCTGAATAGGCTGGGGCTGTTTTCACTGGAGCATCGGAGGCAGCGGATTGACCTAAGAGAGGTTACAAAATCATGAGGGGCATGGATAGGGTAATAGACAAGGTCTTTTCCCTGGGGTGGGGGAGTCCAGAACTAGAGGGTAAGAGGCGAAATATATTAAAGGGACAAATTCTTCATGCAGAGGGTAGTATATATCTGAAATAAGCTGCCAGAGTATATGGGTCAGGTGCTGTCAAATGGGAGTAGATTAATTTAGGATAGCAGGTCAGCATGGACAAGTTGGACTGAAGGATCTGTTTCCATGCTGTACGTGTCTCTGACTGCTGGTCCTGATGTAAGTTTAAAATAGAGTCCAAGTAACTTTGAATAGTTCAATCTTGTTGAGCTCACCTCCTAAAAATTTTCAAATTAATCCCTCCGAGCGATACTGTTTAAACATGCTGAGTTGGACAAAGTATCCCATCAAGTTCAACACAAACCCAGAGTTGAAGAAGTCAGAAGTCAGAACACCAAGGGGACCAAAACTGGTCACAATATTCCAGGTGCCGCCTCATCAACGTCCTGTATAACTACAAAATAACTTGCTAACATCTATACTCAATTCCCTAATTGATGAAGGCCAGTGTGCTGAAACCCTTTTTCATTGCCTTGTGTACCGATGTAATCAGAATATAGGACCAACTTTAAACTGATGCACAATCCAGTTGCTGGGTGCCCAGAAGCAGAGTAGTGCTGCGTGAGTGTGCTGGGCACGTAACCAAGAGGTCAATTGGTCAAAACCGTGTGATGCTATTGCTCAATGTCTCTGTAAGCTGCTTTCATTTGCAAAGGTGCTCTTTCTGTATCTTGCCTTTGCATCTGCTTCCCAAAGCTTCTTCAGTGGAGGAGTGGTAGTGGCATCAATCCCCCGGAGCTGAAAGAAGGTCCGAGCTCCAAGAAGCGGGGGGTAAGCCTGGAGACTGGATTTGCTCAAGGCTTGTATTTTTAACTCATTTAAATGGTACCTACTTAACGGGGCTATGGTTTACATTAAAACCGGAGGATCATATCAGAGTGTTATATTTAGCAGTGGTAGTTGGTAAAATGCACTCCCTGGAGGAGCACCCTCTATAATGCTGCATTTCTTGCCTTCTGCCCTTCCCCATTTCTTATCTCCCAATTGATTTTATATTTTTTGGGGGTCAAATTTAATTTCATATCAATCAGACTTGGTATTCACTGTGTGCTATTAATTTGTTCGAATATTGTAAGTCAAAATTAATGCTGTAATTTCATTTCTGATGTCAGAGTTTGACATTGAATGTGCAGGTCTGAATACCATTAAGTTGTGAAAATAAATCAAGAACTTGTGGTTTTAACAAAAAGAGCAGTTCACTGATATTGATGGCATTGTCTCATTTGGGAGTGATGATTCAAATCTGACCAACAAACCGTTTCATGAAGTCACCCAATTTAATTAAAGTTTTCTTTAATTTAGGGAAAGAAAATAACTCTGGCAGGCTAAGATTTATGCAATCTAGTTATAAGATAATGTCCATTGCTCGCAATATGGTCTCATCCATATTGGGGAAACTGGACGCCAACTAGCGGAACGTTTCAGGGACCGACCGCCCTGTGCCTGAACTCTTTAACTCCCCGTCCCATTCCACCAAGGACATGCAAGTCCTGGGCCTCCTCCACTGCCAAACTCTTGCTACCCGATGCTTGTCGGAAAAACACCTCATCTTCTGCCTTGGGACCCTCCAACTACATGGGATCAATGCAGATTTCATCAGTTTCCTCATTTCCTCTCCCCCACCTTGTCCCAGATCCAGCTTTCCAATTCGACACCGACCTCTTGACCTGTCATATCTGTCCACCTTGCTTTTCACCTATTTGCTCCATCCTCATCTCTGACCTATCACCATCAATCCCTACCTCCATCTACCTATTGCACTCCCAGCTGCCTTTCCTCCAGCCCCACTACCTTCCCAAGTATCTCTCAGCCCCCTTGGGCCACCCTTTATTCCTGATGAAGAGCGTATGCTCTAAACCAAGACTGTGATGAAGCAACATCCTCAACAAATAGGAAATAGCTTCCAAGTCAGATTTCATCCCCTCTTCTGTTTCCCAGTTCTTTCAGAAATAAGAAATGTCTTTTTCTTCCACTAGAAAGTGGTCTTCCACTTTCCGCTGTCTGAAGTGTTATGCTACACCACTACTTCAGCCACCTTTTAAGAATCCTTCCAACCTGTTTTTCTAACAATTGTGGAGGTGACCAAAAGCAAACATTTCACTCCTCCTCAATGCCCCATTTCGCCTCCTATGAGCCATTGTGTCATGTTGTCTATGTTACAAGCAGCCGAGTGCACTTGGTTTCTGAATTGAAATTTGGCCATTGACGTGAACAGGATTGATATTTATCGATGGCTCGCTGTGTTTGCACTAACTGTAATTATCCACCAATACGATGTCTTTTGTTCCACCAAAACTGGAAACAATGATCTGTGTTTATATTGCAGTCGGATGTAGAATATCATCCCAGCGATCTTCACCTTATTATAGTTTACTGTGGCCATAACAGCATTGCGTGGCAGTTTGATGGGACTAAAACTTGGATGGAAAGAATGTAGATTGATGAGAAGTCAAAATGGCAGAGTCTGTGGCCACAATCG
The DNA here is from genome assembly GCF_004010195.1 of Chiloscyllium plagiosum. Taxonomy (NCBI): domain Eukaryota; kingdom Metazoa; phylum Chordata; class Chondrichthyes; order Orectolobiformes; family Hemiscylliidae; genus Chiloscyllium; species Chiloscyllium plagiosum. Next base: position 9,191,568 of record NC_057753.1, read on the forward strand.
ATCTGTCTGGCTTGATTATATGAGTGGCTGCTCTTCAAGAGCAACTTCCACTCCATCACTTCAACCAGCAAGAGGAGATAAGTGTGAACACAACATTCCAACTGTGACATATACGCATTGCTTCGATGTTATTGATCAAAATCCTGGAACTCGCTCCTGAACCTCTATTATAGACCACGTCATATTTGTGAATCAATTTAAAAGGCAGCTCACCATCACCTTTTCAAGGACAGTTTGGAAAGACTTGCTGTCAGAGCCAATGATATTCACATGATATTGGAGACACTCTAATTGTATGGATAGATGATTGGCTAACCAATGATACAGTAGGGATTAGGGGCATGTTCAGGATCGCAACTTGTAACGAGCAATGTGCCACAGGGATCAGGGCTGGGGTCAAAATTATTTACAATATGGATATGAATTACTGGGAAACATGAAGTGAATGTACTATTGCCAAGACTGCAGTAGAGACAGTTGATTGGAATACAGGTGGTGAGGATGACATGGAGAGGGATATCGACAGGTTAAGCAAATGAGCAAACCCTTGCCAGATGGAATAGAATGTGGGCAAATGAGGTTGTGCACTTTGCCAGGAGGAAATGTACTGAATGTTAAATGGAGAAAGTTGCTGAATAGGAGGATTTTGAAGCTCGCATTCATGAACTCTTCATCTAAGTTCAGTAAGTATCAGGGAAGGCAACAGGGAGATTGGCCTTTAAATAGAGTACAAAAGTGGGGAGGTTACAGTGAACCTCTGCCTGGAGGTTTTGATTGAAAGTACAGTGAAGATTCAACCAACTGACAGTGGATCTGAATCACATGTAGATCAGACCAGTTTCAGACAGCAGGAAACCAGATAAATTTTTAAAACAAACCACAACGATTTCATCATGAGACTCTTAATTCCAGATTTATAGTAGAGTAGAGTAATAGGGAAGATAAATGGGATGTTGGTTTTTAAATGGAGTATAAATGTAGTGAGGTTATAGTGAACCTAAATCAGACACCAATTAGGCCACAACTGAACACGGGGAAGAGTTTTGGGCCTTTTAGCTAAGGTAAGATATACCGGCATTGGAGGCAGTCCAGAGTAGGTTGACCAGGATGAAATCAGGGATGAAAATAATGTCTTATGAGGAGAAATCAATTCGTTCGGTCTGTGGTTAATAGAAGTTAGAAGATTTCGAGGTAACCTTATTGTCACAAACAAGATTCTGAGGAGACGTGACAGGCTAGATGTGGGAATGTTTACCCTTGTGGATGATTTTAGAATCAGAGGGAATAACCTGCAAATAAGGTAATGTATGTTTAGGACAGCTGTTGAGCCTGGATTATTAAGTGCATTCAAAACTAAGATACATTTTTTTTAAATCAGAAAGGGAATTGAGGATTATGAGGAAACAGCGGGAAAGTGAAGTTGATGTTTACCAGAACAATAGTGGGAGACAAAATGCGATATCCCATGAATGAGTAAAGGAAAATAGTCAGGAGAAAATTGTCATTGATTGAAAGATTTGGATCTAGTGGTAATGGTTGAGCAACCGAGAGATCTGGGTCTTCTGAGAACACAAATTGAAATCCCATCATGGCTGCTGGTGGAATTTATGTTCAGAGATATGGAAGTGAAAGTTTCTCTCTGTCCTGGCAACCAGGAAACAGTTTTTCACTAAAATAATCAATTGCAGATGTTGGAGATCTGCAACAAAAAGCAAAATTTCTGGGGAAACGCAGCAGGTCTGGCAGCATCTGTGGAGAGAAACTAGTTAATGTTTTGAATCCATGTTTTGAAGGACCACTGGACTCAAAGCAGCAACACTGTTGTCTCTTCATAGATGCTACCAGAACTGTTGTGTTTCTCCTGAAACTGTCCTTTTTA
>NC_057753.1:9193466-9197578 GCF_004010195.1 Chiloscyllium plagiosum
AAAATATTTTCTCATAACTGAAAAAAAACATAGATTAATGAAGGACAGCCAAAACAAACTGCTATGGGAAAGTCATGCCCAACTAACCTGATTTGCTTGTAGTTATATTTTTTAAAATCCTCTTCAGAGAGGACATTGATTACACCACTGTTGGAATACTGCATGCAATTCGTGGCTCTCTGCTACAGGAAGGAGGTTGTGAAACTTGAAAGAGTTCAGAAAACATTTACAAGGATGCTGCCAGGGTTGGAGGGTATGAGCTACAGGAAGACGTTGAATCGACTGGGTTCATTTTCCCGGAAGTTTTGAAGGTTGAGGGGTGACTTTAAAGATGTTTATAAATTCATGAGGGCATGGATAGGGTAAATAGGAAAGGTATTTTACCTGGGGTGGGAGAGTCCAGAACTAGATTGCTTAGGTTTAAGGTTATTTGGCAAATGGAGTTTAATATAGCTAAGTATGAGGTCTTACATTTTGTCTCGTCAAATCAAGGTTGAATTTACATGGTGAATGGTAGAACCTTGAGTGTAGTTGAACAGAGGAATTTTGAAGTTCAGGTTTTGGCACACTGGACTTCATCAGTGAGGGCATTCAGAATAAGATACCAAATTAGAGGCGAGATATGCACCATATATTAACGTCTACCAACAAGCACCAAATCTGTTTCATATGCAGTATTTTGAACCAACAGACCTAGGGTTGCGGGTTATTAGCTCCTAGAAAATGGAGTCGTGGGTAGACAGGATGGTGAAGAAGGCTTTTGGCATGCTTGCTTTTCTTGGTCAGAGCATTGAGCACAGGAGTTGGGACGTCTTGTTGCAGCTGTCACACATGCCACACAACAACGATAGGCGTGACGCTGCCCCCTCTGACTGGCTGTCCCTTTGAATATCTGGGGGAAGATTAGACGCACCTGCCTGTGTTTGGCTCATATGTACTTATCCAAATAATTTTAAACATTGTAACATGAGCTGCATCCATCACTTCCTCTGACAGTTCATTCCACACACGAACCACCTTCAATGTAAAAAACGTTTGCCCCCCACTGTCCTTTTTAAATCTTCTCCCTCTCATCTTAAAAATATACTCCCAAATTTTGAACTCCCCTACCCTTCGGGAAAAGACACTGGTTATTCACCATATCTTTGTCCCTCATGACTTCATAAACCTTCATAACCTCCACCCTCAACCTTCTACACTCCAGTGAAAATAAGGCCCAGCCGATGCCGTCTATAAATCATTCTGGCAACATCATAGTTAAAAAAGGTGAGCTTTCAGAATTGACTGAAAGGGCAGTGAAGATTCAACCAGCTAACAGTGAATCTGAAATCACATGTCGATCAGACCCGGTTAGGACAGCAGGAAACCAGAGAAACTTTTACAACAAACCACAACGATTTCATCATTAGACTCTTAATTCCAGATTTATATTGAATTCAGATTCCACCATCTGTCATGGCAGGTTCTGAACCCAAGTGCCTAGAACATTACCTGGGTGAATAGTCTGGTGACAATAAAGTCGGACATCACCTCCCCAGAACACATTGGCATATTGTGTTTAGAGGTAACAGAGGAACAAGAGGTTTCAGCAGCTTCTAAGTTGTTGACAATACACAAGGGAACATCAGCACTCTCAGAAATGGCACATACTGAAGCTAGGACTTGTTTCAGAGGTAAGGGTTCGGGAACCATAAGAAATAGGAATTGGAAAATGCCATTCAGCCCCTTGAGCCTGCTTCTCCATTCAATAGGATGGTGGCTGATCTGACTTTCCCACATCCACTTTCCTGCCCTTTTCCTGTAACTGTTCATCCCCTGAATGATCACGAATCTATCGATCCTCGTTTTAAATGTGACATGAAGGCTGTCAACAGAGTTACTGGGATGGGGGAGGGTGGAGCGTGGGGTCAGGTCGAACTTGGGAATTAAAACAATGGCTGAACACTTCACAATATTTAACTAAGGGAATGTTTATAGTTTACAGTTAAAAATTCCTGAAGAAGGGCTCATGCCCGAAACGTCGATTCTCCTGCTCCTTGGATGCTGCCTGACCTGCTGCGCTTTTCCAGCAACACATTTTCAGCTCTGATCTCCAGCATCTGCAGTCCTCACTTTCTCCGAGAGAATCCCATGGAGTCTCACAGAGTGACACAGATTTACAACACGGAAACAGACCCTTCGGCCCAACTCGTCCATGCAGCCCAAGTATCCTAACCTAATCGAGTCCCATTTGCCAGCACTTGGCCCAAATCCCCATAAAACCTTCCTATTGATATACACATCCACATGAATTTTAAATGCTGTAATTATACAGCCTCCATCACTTACTCCAGCAGCTCATGCCGTACATGCATCACCCTCTGCGTGAAAAGTTTGCCCCTTAAGTTCCTTCTATATCTTTCCCCACCCCTCCCTAAAACTATGCCCTCTAGTTCTGGATTCCTCCATCGCAGGGAAAAGAACTTGTCTATTTGCTCTCACCATATCCCTCGTGATTTTATAAACCTCTATAAGGTCACCCCTTAGCCTCCGACGCTCCAGAGAAAACAATCTATTCAGCCTCGCCCTATAGCTCAACCTTCCAACCCTGGCAAAATCCTTGTAAATCTTTTCTGCACCCTTTCTAGTTTCGCAACATCTTTCCGAAAGGAAGCAGACGAAAATTACATGCATATTCCAAACGTGGCCTGACCAATTTTTTGTACAGTGGCAACATGAGCTCCCAACATCTATCCTCGATGCTCTGACCAACAAAGGAAAGCATACCAAACGCCTTCTTTACTAACCAATCTGCCTGCGTCTCTACTTTTAAGGAACTATCAACCTAATTTTGGTGTCATCTACAAACTTGCTAACTATACCTCCTCCGTTTACATACAAATCATTTATATAAATGACAGAAAGTAGCGGATCCAGCATCGATTCTTGTGAAGCACCATTGGTCACAGGCCTTCAGTCTGAAAAGCAACCTCCACCACCACCCTCTGTCTTCTGCCTTCTTGCCAGTTCTGCATCCAAATGGCTAGTTGTTCCTGCATGCCATGAGATTAAACCTTGCTCACCAGTCTCCCATGAGGAACCTTGACGAATTCCTTCCTGAAGTCCATATAGATCACGTCCATCGCGCTGCCCTCATCAATCCACTTTGTACTTCTTCAAAAAACTCAATCAAATTCGTGAGACATGATTTCCCAAGCACAAAGCCATGCTGACTATCCCTAATCAATTCTTGCCTTTCCAAATACATGCAAATCCTATCTCTCAGGATTCTCTCCAAAAACTTGCCCATCACGGATGTCAGGCTCACCGGTCTATAGTTCTCTGGCTTTTCCTTACCACCTTTCTTTAATATTGGCACCATGTTAGCCAACCTCTAGCCTTCCGGCACCTCACCTGTGACTACTGATGATACAAATATCTCAGTGAAAGGCCCAGCAATCACCTGCCCAGTTTCCCACAGAGTTCTAGGGTACTCCTGATCAGGCCCTTGGGATTTATCCACTTTTATGCATTTCAAGATATCCAGTAATTTGTCATCTGTAATATGGACATTTTTTCAACATGTCACGATCTACTTTCTCACATTCTATATCTACCATGCCCTTCTCCACAGTAAACACTGATGGACAATATCCGTTCAGTATCTCACCCCCCGCCCCCAATCTACTGCAGCTCCACACAAAGGCCGCTTTGCTGATCTTTGAGGGGCCCTATTCTCTCCCTTGGTATCATTTTGTCCTTAATGTATTTATAAAAACCCTTTGGGTTATCCTTAACTCTATTTGCCAACGCTATCTCATGTCCCCTTTTTGCCCTTATGATTTCTCTCTTACGTATGCTCGTACTGCCTTTATACTCTCAGGATTCACACGATCTCTCTGCCGAAACCTGACATATGCATCCTTCTTTATCTTATCCAAAATCTCAATTTCTCTAGTCATCCAGCATTCCCTACACCTACCAGCCTTTCCTTTCACCCTAACAAGAAGATACTGTGTCTGGACTCTTGTTATCTCATATCTGAAGGCTTCCCATTTTCCAGCAGTCCTTTAACCTGCGAACATCTGCCCCCAATCAGCTTTTGAAAGATCTTGCCTAATACCTGAGTCTTC
>NC_057753.1:9198286-9199711 GCF_004010195.1 Chiloscyllium plagiosum
AAATTCCTCTATTTGGCAGATAGGTAAATGGGCAGGAGTTATGCCTTGGGTCCACTCTTCATTCATTCCCATCAACCCTACCCCCATTCCCACCCCAATAGTCCAACGGCACTTTCCCCTGCGACTGCCGAATGTGTGACACGAGCCCATTTACCTGCTCCCTCCTCTCTATCCAAGGGCCCAAACTTACCTTCCAGGTGAAGCGGCACTTAACCTGCACTTCCCACAACCCAGTCTACTGCATTTGCTGCTCACAATGTGGTCTCATCTACATTGGGGAAACCGAAGCGTAAACGTGGTGACTGCTGCCCAGAACATTTACATTCTGCCCGCAAAAAAAGACCATGAGCTTCCAGTTGCCTGCCAATTCCACACCCCACCCTGTTCCCTGGCCAACATCTCTGTCTCAGGTTTGCTGTAGTGTTCCAGCGAAGCTCAGCACCAGCAGAACGAAGAGCACCGAATATTACACTTGGGGACCATACATCCCTCCGGTCCCAATATCGAATTCAATAATTCTCGGGCCTGAAATCCATAGTATCCTCGTCCCTTCCACACACACCAAGCATTGTTATCACGTAGTCTGTCATTACACACTACCTATTCTTAGCCAGGAACAGTCTCCATTCACCCTCCCACACGGATCATTATCAACTCCCTTTCCTGTCGAAAAGTTCTTCCCTCGCTTTGGGGTCTGTCCTGATCTGTCATTTATTGCATCCGCCTTCCTCCCACGATATCTCCTGCATATAAACCAACGTTTTCCCGATCACCATCAGTTCTCTGGAAAGATCACCGGCAACTACTGTTTTTTTTGTTTCTGATACGCAGCGTCCGCAGTTCTTTCAGCTTTTTATTGAGGTAGAGTTGGAAATTGTTTCGAGAGACAGAAGGAGAGGGGGGAGAGACAGAACAGACATGAACTGTTGATCTCCGTTGTCACGCAAAACGTAAAATCATTCTAGTGCGATCACTTCCCTTAAGCATGAATAACTGCCTCGTGCCGTCCGTGAGTTTGTGACGCAACGGTAGCGCGTCCGACTGCAGATCAGGAGGTTGTGTGTTCCAATCCCGTCTTGCCCCCTGTAACCAACTTCTTACACTTCAAATCAAGAAAGGAGTACGTTCACTCCGGATATCTGTTGAGCCAAGTCTTCTTTCCTGAAACTTTCGATCACACGTGAACCTTTGCTGTCTGTTTGATTTGTGAACACTGTGTCAGGGAGGTGGTGTGCCCATTGTTTGGGTAAATGCTCAGCTCCCCCAGTTCATCACGGGATTTAAACACAGCCGTCTCCCTCTGGGCAGCCACTTCGTTCAGTTGGTGACAGCGCGGTGTGAATAACATAATACCGATACTTTTACAACATAGTCCAGAGACTCCCAGGTCGATGTTTCAATCTATCAGGAGAGTGACAGCGAGTT